>NC_053161.1:2518550-2609228 GCF_016835505.1 Polypterus senegalus
TGATGTCACTCCTGCTTCCGGCACCATAAATGTCGTCACTTCCGTTTCCGGTGCCACAGACAACGTCACTTCTGGTTTTGGCTTTTAAAGCTGCCATCATTTCCACATCCCGTCAGTTCAGTTCCGGACTCAAAATAATGCACATGAATGCTCTTTCAAAATCCTTTTGCAGCCAGGGACTATATGTAGGTGGCTGCCCCAAACCTTTTTGTTCATTTCACAATCCATCCCCATATTTGAGTAAACGAGAAAGTCAAGGGGAGACCACTTCCAATTATGTTTCTGATTTTCAGCTTTAGCACTTCAGTTTCTGCCTTCATGTGATGTTTATTTTCATTTCAGTCATTTCAGTTTCTTTAAACAATTGAATATCCACTCCTCATTTAGTATTTAGAGAGTACTTGCTTGTCAGTGTGGAGTTTGCTCATGCCCTCAGTGTCCATGCAGGTTTTCATCTGGGTATTCCAGTGTTCCTCTCCCATCAGCAAAGATCCACAGGTCAGAAAAGGTGGTGATCCTAAAGGGGTCCCTGTGTGAATGTTTGTGTGTACGTGTGTGTGCATGGGGGGCTCAGTGATGGAATGGCACCTTATCCAGGGCTACTGAATTGAGCAGGTTTGACAATGTTATACAGAAATGTTTTATTTTGTAGATGTGATCAGAAAATCTTTTAGAAGTGAAAATATATAATAAGCCTTGCGGTGGGCTGGTGCCTTGCCCGGGGTTTGTTTCCTGCCTTGCGCCCTGTGTTGGCTGGGATTGGCTCCAGCAGACATCCGTGACCCTGTAGTTAGGATATAGCGGGTTGGATAATGGATGGATGGATGAATACATAATAAGAGTGACACATTCTGAATAAAGAAGTGTCACTTGTGGAGTTTGTTCTGTCAGTGTGCTTGTGCTGAGACACTAGAGGTCCTGAGGTTACTAAAGGCACTCAGTATACAAAGCAAATTGATTTACATATTAACACATTCTAGGGTCATTGCTGTCATGTGCTCAAATTCTTGCATGTACGGTTTTGCACTACATGTCACCATGATGAGTGAGCAGCAATGTCTGTTTTTCTTACCTGTATAATCTCTGGACCCATTTTAATTACAGCGGCACAGTAGTCAGTACGGCAAGTTCATGGCTGTGGCCGCAGGGACCTGAGGTTTGAATTTCCACTTGGAAACTTTCTATGTGGAGTTTTCATATTTGCCCCTTGTCTCAATAGGTTTTCTCTGCCATCCATATCTCCACAATGAGTTTATTAAATGTATGTGACTTCACTGTGGGTGTATATGTGTGTATGAATGTCCCCTTTCATTCCTGCCTGCTTTGTATCTGATACTATCAAGAGAGGGTAGCTGGAAAGGGTGGGATGTTATTATGAACAGTGGGAAATGATAACATTATTCCAGTGATGCTAATAGGAACAGAGGCCAAGACTAGAAAATGTCTCCTGAAGAATGCTGTGCAAAGAAATGTTTCACTAGAGGGCAGTGAATGACTGGATGCTTAGCATCTACTTTCTTAATTTTTAGGAATAGGCACAATGAAAAGTTTCGTTTTCACAAAAACAAAACCAACACAGGGAGAGGAAGAGGCATGAGCAGCTGTAATTGTGCACTCCTCTTAAAAAAACAAAGTGGCCAAATTCTTTTGACATCAGTACTTTAGATCTGGATGCGGTCCCAAGAATCTTCTAGTAAGTAATGAGGCTGCAGATGCTTCCTTTTCTATCTGCATTCCTTTGAGTTGTTTCTTGGGTTGCTGGAGGCAACACTGAAGAACATAACTTCAGATGTGAGCTACAGAAACGGGCAGGAAAAAAGGCAACTTAAGTGACTTATAGAAAAAAGACTGTCTATATATTTAAGGACCCACTGAGTCCAGGTTTCAGTGTTATATAGGGAACAAAAATGATGAAGTTTAAAAAAATGCTTATTAGAGTTTTAAAAACTGAAATATCTGAGTTAAATGTTCATATGCAAATCAAGGTGTTCCTAAAATACATCAGGCTCAGTTCATTCCTGGGTATTTCAGTGGGCTGTGTTGTAATGTGTGGTGCTCATATCCCCATTTTCTCTTTCTCTGTACCTAAACTTCTGGAAGACAGTTTCTAATTTTCATTCGATTACACTGGAAACACCTCACAATTCTAAGAACATGGGCTCTGCCCCCTGCTTGGACATTTTGTGGATTTTAGATGTTTTACCTATTTTTGGCATTTTTTGCTCTGGTTTCCTCCTACTATATAAAGACATGTGTGCTCTGCTTATTAGTGTGCCTAACATGGACTGGCATGAATGACTATAAATGTGTGCATTGTAGGATGGAATGGCATTGCCCACTTTGATCAGGCACTTAACAACCTAACACAGGGTCACAGGGGTCTGCTGGAGCCAATCCCAGCCAACACAGGGCGCAAGGCAGGAACAAATCTTGGGCAGGGCGCCAGGGACGCACACACCCAGGGACAATTTAGGATTGCCAATGCACCTAACCTGCATGTCTTTGGACTGTGGGAGGAAACCAGAGCACCCAGAGGAAACCCACACAGACACATGCAAACTTCACACAGGGAGGACCTGGGAAGAGAACCCTGTCTCCTTCTTTCTGGTCAGTGTCACCGTCTCCAACCCATATAACATAGCTGGTCAAACTCTTGTAGACCTTCCCTTTCACTCTTGCTGGTATCTGTCTGTCACAAATCACTCCTGACACAACTATTCCACACTCCCCATTACTCTGTACTGTTGATCCCAAGTATTGTATAAACTTATCCACTTTCGCCAACTCTACTCCCTGCATCATCACCATTCCTCTGACCTCCATCTCATTCACACACGTAATCTGTCTTGGCCCTACTGACCTGAATTCCTCTCCTCTGTAGAGTATATCTCCATCTATCCAGGGATTCCTCAACCTGCTCCCTATTCTTTTTACAGATCACAATGTCATCCACAAACATCATAGTCCATGGAGACTCCTGTATAATCTCATCTGTCAACCTGTCAATCACCATTGCAAATAAGAAAGCACTCAGAGATGATCCCTAATCATTGTAATCCCACCTCAACCGTGAATGCAATCATCACTCCTACCAAATACTTCACCACTGTCACACTTCCCTCGTACATATCCTGTACTACTCTTACATACTTCTCTTCCACTCCCTACTTCCTCATACAATACCACAACTCCTCTCTAGGCACCCTGTCATATACTTTCCCCAGATCTACAAGGACACAATGCAACTCCTTCTGGCTTTCTCTATACTGTACTTCTCCATCAACATCCTCAGAGCAAACATCACATCTGTAGTACTCTTTCCTGGCATGAAACCATACTGTTGCTCACTAATCATCACATCCCTTCTTAACCTAGCTTCCACTACTCTTTCCCATAACTTCATGCTATGGCTGATCAGTTTTATCCCTCTGTAGTTATTACAACTTTCCGTATCACCCTTATTCTTAAAAATCTGTACCAGTACACCTCTTCTCCACTCCTCAGGCATCCTCTCACTTTCCAAGATTGCATTTAACAAACTCCACTATTCTTCTAAACTTTTCCATGCTTCCACTAGTATGTGATCTGGACCAACACCCTTCTCATTCATCATCCTCTTTAGCTGTCCTTACTTCTTCTTTGTTAATCCATTGCACTTTCTGTTTCACTTCATCCACATCATCCAACATTCTCTCTCTCATTCTGTTTATTCATCAACCTCTTAAAGTACTCTTTCCATTAGCTCAACACACCCTCCTCACTTGTGAGTATGTTTCCATCTTCATCCGTTATCACCCTAACGTGCTGAACATCCTTCCCAGCATGGTCCCTCTGTCTAGCCAATTGGTTCAGGTCCTTTTCTCCCTCTTTAGTGTCCTGCCTCTCATGCAACTCATCATATGCCCTATATTTAGCATTTGCCACCTCATTCTCCACCTTATGCCTTATCTTCTTGTACTCTTGTCTACTTTCTGCATCTCTCAGACTATCCCACTTCTTCTTCACCAACCTCTTCCTCTGCATAATCTCCTATACTTCCACATTCCACCCCCAGGTTTCCTTTTCCTCTTTCCTTTGTCCAGATATCACGCCAAGCACTCTTCTTGCTGTCTCCCTTACCACTTCTGCTGTAGTTGCCCAGCTATCTGGTAACTGTTCACTGACATTCAGTGCCTGTCTTACCTCCTCCTTGAACTCCACCTCACAGTTTTCCTTTATCAACTTCCTTCATTTGATCCTTGGCTTTGCCCTCACTCTCCTCTTCCTCTTTGTCTCCAACATCATTCTGCAGACCACCATCCTATGCTACATAACAACACTTTTCCTGCCACCACTTTGCAGTCTTCAATCTCTTTCAGCTCCTCCTCGAACTGCCACCTTATCGTGGTGGAGGGGTTTGCGTGTCCCAACGATCCTAGGAGCTCTGTTGTCCGGGGCTTTCTGCCCCTGGTAGGGTGACCCAAGGCAAACTGGTCCTAGGTGAGGGATGAGACAAAGAGCAGTTCAACCAAACCTCCTATGAAGAACAAAACCCTTGAACAAAGTTTTCCCTTGCCCGGACGCGGGTCACTGGGGCCCCCCTCCGGAGACAGGCCTAGAGGTGGGGCTCGATGGCAAACGCCTGGTGGCCGGGCCTGCACCCATGGGGCTTGGCCGGGCAGAACCTGAAGAGACAACGTGGGTGCCCCTTCCCATGGGCTCATCACATGTAGGAGAGGGCAAGGATGTCGGGTGCAATGTGAGTTGGATGATGGCCGAAGGCGGGGACCTTGGCGGTCCCATCCTCGGCTACAGAAGCTGGTTCTTGGGACATGAAATGTCACCTCTCTGAAGGGGAAGGAGCCTGAGCTAGTGCGTGAAGTCGAGAGGTTCCGGCTAGATACAGCTTGGACTCTGGAACCAATCTCCTTGAGAGGGGCTGGACCCTCTACCACTCTGGAGTTGCCCCTGGTGAGAGGCGTCGAGCGGGTGTGGGCATACTTATTGCCCCCCGACTTGGAGACTGCTCATTGGGGTTTACCCCGGTGGACGAGAGGGTAGCCTCCCTCTGCCTTTGGGTGGGTGAACGGGTCCTAACTGTTGTTTGTTTGTATGCACTGAACAGCAGTTTGGAGTACCCACCCTTTTTGGAGTCCCTGGAGGGGGTGCTAGAGGGCATATCTTCTAGAGATTCCCTCGTACTGCTGGGAGACTTCAATGCTCATGTGGGCAATGACAGTGAGACCTGGAAGGGCATGATTGGGAGGAATAGTGTCCTCGATCTGAACCCGAGCAGTGTTTTGTTATTGGACTTCTGTGCTCATCATGGATTGTCCATAACAAACACCATGTTCAAGCATAGGGGTGTTCATATGTGCACTTGGCACCAGGACACCCTAGGCCTCAGTTCGATGATCGACTTTGTGGTCGTGTCGTCAGACTTGTGGCCACATGTCTTGGACACTCGGGTGAAGAGGGGGCGGAGCGGTCAACTGATCACCACCTGGTGGTGAGTAGGCTTCAATGGTGGGAGAGGATGCCGTCAGGCCTGGTAGGCCCAAACGTGTCAGTCCCCTGTCAGTAGTAGCTTCAACTCACACCTCCGCCAGAACTTCGACCACATCCCGAGGGAGGTGGGGGGCATCGAGTCCGAATGGGCAATGTTCCGTGCCTCTATTGTTGAGGCGGCTAACCGGAGCTGTGGCCATAAGGTGGTCGGTGCCTGTCATGGTGGGAATCCCCAAACCCGTTGGTTGACTCCGGTGGTGAGGGATGTCGTCAAGCTGAAGAAGGAGTCCTACCGGATCCTTTAGTCCAGTGGGACTCTGGAGGCAGCTAATAGGTACCGGCAGGCCAAGCGGAATGCGGCTTCGGTAGTTGCTGAGGCAAAAACTCAGGCATGGGAGGAGCAAGGAGATTCTGGTCCACCGTCTGGCGTCTCGGGGAGGGATGCAGTACAGTGTCAATACTGTATATGGTGGGGATGGTGCACTGCTGACCTTGACTCGGGACGTTGTGGGTCGGTGTGGGGAGTACTTCGAAGACCTCCTCCATCCCACTAACATGCCTTCCAATGAGGAAGCAGAGCCTGGGGACTCGGAGGTGGGCTCCCCCATCTCTGGGACTGAGGTCACCGAGGTGGTTAAAAAACTCCTCGGTGGCAGGGCCCTGGGGGTGGATGAGATACGCCCGGAGTTCCTCAAGGCTCTGGATGTTGTAGGACTGTCTTGGTTGACACGTATCTGAAACATCACATGGACATTGGGGACAGTGCCTCTGGATTGACAGAGAGGGGTGGTGGTCCCCCTCTTTAAGAAGGGGGACCGGAGGGTGTGTTCCAACTACAGAAGGATATCACACTCCTCAGCCTCCCTGGAAAAGTCTATTCGGGGGTTCTGGAGAGGAAGGTCACTGCTTTTTGCAGATGATGCTGTTTGCTTCATCAGGCCGTGATCTTCAGCTCTCTCTAGATCGGTTTGCAGCTGAGTGTGAAGCGGCTGGGATGGGAATCAGCACCTTCAAATCCGAGACCATGGTCCTCAGCCGGAAAAGGGTGGAGTGCCGTCTCAGGGTTGGGAGCGAGATCCTGCACCAAGTGGAGGAGGTATCTTGGGGTCTTGTTCACGAGTAAGGGAAGAATGGAGCATGAGATCGACAGGTGGATTGGTGCGGCGTCTGCAGTGGTGCGGGCTCTGCATCGGTCTGTCGTGGTGAAAAAGGAGCTGAGCAGTAAGGCAAAGCTCTCAATTTACCAGTCAATCTACATTCCTACCCTCACCTATGGTCATGAGCTATGGGTAGTGACCGAAAGAACGAGATCACGAATACAAGTGGCTGAAATGAGTTTCCTCCTCAGGGTGTCTGGGCTTTCCCTTAAAAATAGGGTGAGAAGCTCAGTCATCCGGAAGGGGCTCAGAGTAGAGTCGTTGCTCCTCCGTATTGAGAGGAGTCAGATGAGGTGGCTTGGGCATCTGATCAGGATGCCTGCTGGACGTCTCCCTGGCGAGGTGTTCCGGGCACATCCAACTGTGAGGAGGCCCCGGGGAAGACCCAGGACATTCTGGAGGGACTATGTCTCCTGGCTGGCCTGGGAATGCCTTGGGATTCCCCCGGACGAGCTAGAAGAAGTGGCCGGGGAGGGAGAAGTCTGGGCATCTCTGCTCAAGCTGCTGCCCCCACGACCCGACCTCGGATAAGCGGAAGAGGATGGATGGATGGATGGATCTCTTTCAGAATGAGTCTCCTGCATAAGATTTAATTCAACTGTGTGCATCTTCCTCCACTCCTCCTCTACTTCTGTCACCTTCTGTTCCTCTCTCTTTTTAAAATATATATTTACCACAGCTACGTCCATCCTTTTTGCAAAATCCACTATCATCTGACTTTCTTCATTACTCTCCTTGACATCATACCTACCCATCACCTCCCCATTCTCTCTGTTCCCTTGAAATCTGCCCCAATCACCGCTCTCTCTTCCTTGGGTCTCCCACCACTCTTCATCCAACTCACTCCAGAAATCTTCTTTCTCATCCATCACACAACCAACTTGTGGGGTATATGCACTAACAACATTCATCATCACACCTGCAATTTCCAGCTTCATAATCATTACTCTGTCTGACACTCTTTTCACTTCCAAAACACTCTTGACATACCGTTCCTTCAGAATAATCTCCTACTATCCACACTATGGTAGAATAATTTGAACCCGCCTCTGATACACATGGCCTTACACCACTTCCATCTGCTGTAGTCTTTTGCATGCACAATTTATCAACCTTCCTTCTCTTAGTCATATTGGGTAACTCTCTCCCTTTACCAGTCATACTGTCAACATTCAACGTCCCTAGCCTCACTTCCACTATCTTTACCTTTCTCCTCTCCTCCTGCCTCTAGACATGCCTTCCCTGTCATCTCCTTTTTCCAACAGTATTCCAATTTCCCCCAGCACCATTATTAACCATTGTTAACCTATCAATCAATCAATCAACATTTATTTATATAGCACATTTTCATACAAAAAAATGTAGCTCAAAGTGCTTTACAAAATGAAGAATAGAAAAATAGAAGACATAATAAAAAATAAACATAAGTCAACATTAATTAACATAGAATAAGTAAGGTCCGATGGCCAGGGTGGACAGAAAAAACAAAAAAAAACTCCAAAGGCTGGAGAAAAAAATAAAATCTGTAGGGATTCCAGACCAAGAGACCGCCCAGTCCCCTCTGGGCAACCTACTTAACATAAATCAAACAGTCCTCTTTGTGTTTAGGGTTTTCATGGAAGGACTTGATGAAGATCCTTGACCTAGTCCTTGACTGATCTGGTATGGAAATCTTTATTGCTATTGACGAAGAGAAAAATTGCTGGAGCAAAAGATACACCAAAAAGTTTTCACCTGGAATAAAGGCTTTAGGAGTCAAGAGGATGGGAAAACAGAGTTCAGTATATTTCTCTGCACCTGGCCTAATTAACTTTTATTAGAACTATCAATTTTTCATATTTTCTGTCAATTATATTTATTTTTCTGCTTCACTTATTTTTAGGTTGGCTGAGAACCAACAGATGTTTTCCCTTCTTCCATCCTTGAGCTGTCGATATCTCATCTTTCTCCCTTCCTGGGTCCTCTCGCTAGGTTTTATTAGCAGCTAAGCTACAATTAAAAAAGAAATATGGCATGGGCCTTTATTTAACCATTTGTTTAGCAGGCCTAACTTGTATTAATATTTGCACTAAGGTTAATGCTTATATATTTTCCTATATTTATTTATGCTAATACATGAATATAATAATTTTATTTTCCATACTTTCTGCATATTGATCTTGCAAAATTTTACAATGGATGCCCTTCCTGATGTAATGCTCCCCAATTATCCAGGCTTGGGACCGGCTCAAAGAAACACACTGATTTGTGCATCCCCCCACTGAAATTAATAACCTGTATTAAGAATAAATCTTTAGCTGTTCTAAATATCGTTTCCTAAATTAAATAGGAGAACTAAGCTAAGCTTTCATTGACAAACTAAACTAAGCTTTCAATGACTCAGACCAGTGTGCTACAAACAGTGCATATCACACACACATCCTTACAAATGGGTGCAGGAGTGCAGTTGAGCTGTAAAGACACCAACGTTGCTATCAAAGGACAGGAGCTGAGAAACTTTATAATCAGCTATGGACTCCTCTATGTAGCCAACTGAAAAACCAGAACTCTAATAAGAACAAGTAAAATCTGGCCCTGAGTGAGTAATATTTCTTGGGACAATTCTTAAGTTGTGGATTAAGGATATAGAATTCACATGCTTTATGCCTAATTTCTATACGAAAGAAAAAGATCTAACCAAGCTTACATAAGTGATGTTGTTTTGCTCATTTGTTGTCATGTGTCTGTATATACTTGCATATATCCATCATCCTTTGGCCTTGTATTATGAATAAACAGTGTTATTTTATTAATACAGCCAGCCTTTTTTTTTTTTTTTAAGAAATAATCCTTTACTACTTTTGTACCACAAAAAGGTTTTGGGTTGACATTTACCAGTTTATGAACTTCACTAGCTCATAATCTCTCCCTAGTTCTGATGTCTGGTACATGAAACAAAGGTCTCCCACCACGTGAGCATATTCTGTGATGGACTGATGTCCTGTTAGCTGTTGATTTCTGTCTTTCTCCAGTCACACACTTGAATCCATCCATTTTTCTAAACTCACTTTAGTCTAAGCTGGGTCGCAGGAAGCTGAAGCATATTCCAACATTCATAGGGTGCAAGGCAGGGACAATCCCTAGACGGGATGCTAAGGTGAACACACACCACCACTAATCCACATAAAGTGCATGTTTATTGACTGAGAGAGGAAACCTGAGTTCTCAGAGAAAACTCAGGTGTGGAGAACATATAGACTCCACACAGGGAGGACCCTGTACCACTGCACCACCATAGATAAAAAGGTTTAAAAGGTGGTTGGATGAGATTCCATTTTTTTAAGAACCACATGGGTCAAGGTGGATAATTCCATCTTCATTCTGCTTGTGTCATAAAATTGGATATCTTGGGGCTGTATGATTAGTTGCATTTTTTTTGTGGGAAAGGTTTTGTTAATGGGCGGCATGGTGGCGCAGTGGTAGCGCTGCTGCCTCACAGTTAGGAGACCCGGGTTCACTTCCTGGGTCCTCCCTGCGTGGAGTTTGCATGTTCTCCCCGTGTCTGCGTGGGTTTCCTCCGGGTACTCCAGTTTCCTCCCACAGTCCAAAGACATGCAGGTTAGGTGGATTGGTGATTCTAAATTGTCCATAGTGTGTGCTTGGTGTGTGGGTGTGTGTGTCCTGCGGTGGGTTGGCGCCCTGCCCGGGATTGGTTCCTGCCTTGTGCCCTGGGATTGGCTCCAGCAGACCCCCGTGACCCTGTGTTCTGATTCAACGGGTTGGAAGATGGATGGTTTTATTAATATTATGAAGGAGTAAACATATAACTGCAAAAATGCTAAAACTCCATAAAACTTTTGCTATACCACCTGGAAGGATAAGGGGGTCAGCTCACCTCAATGCCACATGCAGATATGGTAGACCCTGCATCATGAATTGACTGCAATGAAGAATTTATCCAGAACCCTAGTTTTGGATGGTACCAAATTCCTGCTTATAGCCATTATATGTTACATTATCTTTCATATCTATGACCTTAAGCTAAAAGATTGAGTACCAGAACAAGCAGTAGAAAATGTAATATACCCAAAATAATAAACAAAGTACAAATGTGTTGGTTAAATAATACAACCTGGTAATAATTAGTTCATCTTGCATAGTTAAGCTATGAGGTGGCTTTCTCTCTTGGTTTCTGCTTTGATCCAATGTAGTTCAACATGCCCTTGGATAGAATGGCCTGTCCGAATATTGGCACTGATAGGGAGAGAGACTGAGCTTCTTTGTCACTTCTGTCTTTTTCTTAGTCCAGCTTTCTTGATGTACCTCCTGGAGCAATGGATATCATAGTGGAAGGTGGTTCCTTACTTCACTCCAATTTTGTTTCAGCACCATCCAACTCGAGTAGCTTCAACCCTCATTCCAGCCCATGCTTTCTTACTGGAGGGAGAAGGGGCATCATACATTTTACCTATCTGTTTCGTTCTAAGTTATGCCAGCCAGTCAATGGCCTTTCAACTGAGCCCATCTGTATGCCCCCAGGCCAGCTGACCAATCAGTTTCTGAGATTGTACCATTACTAGTTTTAACCTGTGGTAAGATCTAAAGTATTATTATTTTTTCTAAGCACATATTTTTGTCACAACATTATTACGCCATCTTCACAGCATCTCTGCTTTATAAAGGTACGATGTTGCACTTTTTGGGCACAGTCTGGTGGTTATTTTGCCAGCTCCCCGTTTCTGGGGCTGCTCCTGCTGAAACGAGCAGGTACCCTTAAGAGCATGGCTGAAGTCAGGCGAGCCTCTGCTGAGCAGACCAGGTAGGATTCTGTTTTAGGAGGCATTCTCTTATTTTGCCATGGTGGAAACTTACATTTCAATAACTTGAATTTGATTAATGAGACAGCACTATCCAATATGGCTTCCAAAGTGTCCTTCTAATTAATTCCATTTGTCAGCTAATCTTGCTTAAGTCTTGATGGCTGGCTTAACACCTCAACAGCCTCTTTTGTTTTTAAATAATTCCATGTGTGTAAATTCTACCGCCCTGTGGCCAGGTGCAGGAATGACCAGTCCAGTCCTGAAAAATAAAAGATGGGACACCAACCAGGTAATCCCATTTAATTAAACAGAAAAGTCAACAAAAAGCAATGTCTCTTGGTGTTTGGACATCTTGCACTTGGCCTTTCCAATTAAGAAAAAGGCTTGGTTTTAGTCACAAGTTAAAGAGTCTATTTGTTCAGGAGCTCCATCCAGCAGGTCGCTCTGGTCAAAATGACGCCTCCTTCTGGGCAGCTGGGGCTCTTACAGCTAGGGAACGAGAAGGGGTGGAGCTAAGTGCCCTCATTGGGCAGTTTCTCAGTGCTTTGGGAAGAGATGGAGAAGAGAAAGTTAGCAACAGCGTCCCCTCTCCCCCCTACAAGCCCATGTGTGACACCATAGTAATATGATCAGTGTTGAGCTCCATCAAACATCATGGCATAATTTACACCCTGAATGTCATTATAGCACTTTAGTTTGGCATCCATTATAAGCAATTTTCATATTAAGTAACATATTATAAACCTTTTCATATCAAAAAATGAAAAATATCCATAACGTATTTTAAGCATCTTATAATTTGTAATGATAATTTGCTGTTGTTAAATGAAATATTTGGTATTTTTCAAGTCAAACTTATTTCTTCACAATCATGGCATATATTAGTTTGCCACATTAAAACTGTGTTCTAAATTAGAGCATATTTAATAAAACTTAAAATTCATCTACCCTATTCCTACTTTTTATAGTGGAACTAAAGGGTACCAAAATCCCAATATGATGAAAAGTTTTAAAACTTACCAAATACGTCAATTTTCCAAAAATGTTATTGAGTATTGATCTATGTCTTTAGATTACTAAAATATTAAAAAAATCAGCATATCCATGTCATTTTAATAAGGAACAAAAAAGCAAAAAGCCAGTTTGAACAATTGTAATTGGAGAATGACTGTGCACCTTACTTTCCCAAGTTCATCTTCGTCTGTGGGACCCTTCAGGGCCAAGGGAGTGGATTTACTTTGGACAGTCATCACCAAGTGCTGATTTTGACATTGAATACTGATTCCCAGATGTGAACTGCTATGTCAGTTCTGTAGACAACTACACAGTAATAACTGAAAAACCACATGATTGCTTATTTTCTTTAAGTAGATGGAAACTGATTTTCTTTACTTTGCAAAGATACTGCCTGCTGCCGCTGGATAGATAAATCATGCTAGCAAGCAATATCATCCTGGGATGAGAAGGGATGCTCTTGCTAATGCCGTCTTTACCGTCTGTAATTCAGAGGGACATCTGCTAAAAGACAAGCGATGGTACTTCCAGTTCTTTGTGGCCAAGCCATACCCCTTCTGGGAATCAGTACTTTAATTCCAACCAGCACCAGGAGGAGGCAGTTTGTTCAAAGACTCATGTGGTGGGTGCGGCAATGCACTATCAGCGCATGCTCCCAACCTCCTCCTCATTTTGACTGAGTAGAACATTCAGAAGCTCACACATTTTTTTTCATTGTTGCAGCAGCCTTGTGTGCTAGATATTTTCTATGTCCAACCTGATTAAATGGGGGCCTGCTGGTTCCCCAACCCTTTCTGTTGTTTCTTGACCTCTTATTTTCATCACAATATGTGGGTTTGAAGTGAAGCAGTATACACCAATATGCCATGCCAGCATTTTCTGTTTCAGTGGTGAAGTACTCACAATTGATGATTGGGTCCACCACATAACCTCCATTACCCCGCTGCTCTTCAGGATAAAAATAATACCTCTAATAATTCACTCAAAATTATTGGGACTTCCCCAACATGCTCAATAAAGAAATTGCCGAAAACGTTTTGCAAAGAGGACAGAAAGGGTTACAAAAATAGCATACCAGCATTTATCTTGTCCCACATTTATCACTTCAGGTAGCATGTAATCATATGACAAGAACTGAACAGACATTATAGGAATCAGTCCATCCATCCTTCATCCTAAACTGTTTATTCAAGACAGGATTGCAGTACAGCTGGAGCCTTTCTCAGCAAGCATCATATGCAAGGTAGCAAGAATCCCTAGACAGGTTAATAGTCCTTTGCATTGCGAACTCACACACACTACAGGGCCACTTTAGTCATGCCAAATCACCTAACCTGCATGTGTTTGTACTGTGGATTGTAGGAGTAAACCGGAATGGCTGGGGAAAAGGTGCAAACTCCACACATGGAACACCCAGGGTGCATCTTCAATGTGAAACAGCAGTGCTACCTCTGTAACTCACAATAATAATAATAAAAATAATGTAATGTTTTATACTGGATATTTAATTTCCATTTATACCCATTTTCATTCCCGGGTCCTCCCTGTGTGAAGTTTGCTTGTTCTCCCCTTGTTTTCATGGGTTTCATCCAGGCGCTCTGGTTTTCTGGTTTCCTTCCATTGTCTAAAGACATGCATATTAGGTGAACTGGCAACATAAAATCAGCCCTAGTATATGTTTAGTATGTGGGCATGTGGGTTTACCCTGCGATGAACAGGTGTAGAATCCAAGTTTTGTTCATATCTTGCACCTTAACCATACTGGGATAGGCTTCAGTCACCCAAGCACCCCTGGTCTGGATTGAAAGGATAGAAAATGACATGACATGACATGACCCTTGCTCCTGATGGTTCTCTGTACGGAAAGTTGATATCTTTTCAAGGACTCCTTACCTTTGAGAGAGAATGGCCTAGTCTTGCTGAAGACTTGTTTAGTATTTGATTTTATTTTCCTTTGTGGCAAGAAAAGTAAATCAATCCACAGTTTTCATTTCCAATGACACTTTTGTCATCTGTGTTTTGATGAGAGTTTGAAGCATTAATATCAGCAATGATTTTCTTATGGATAGTAACTGTACAACAGTGTCATGCAGTGATGGTTTGGGATGACTCCGCAGCTTAACATTTGGCATAGTCAGCAGGATTTGCAGTGTGGAGGGCTGGCATGCACAGCAGTGCTGCACAGGGACTGATTAGAGAGCTCAGATTATGTCAACAGGAAGTGCTCTACCTAGAAGCAGTCTGCTTTTGAGGCAGATGTGGTGGGTTCATGGTTGACCACCTGCAGGTACCACAGTGCAATGTAGTTACATAAAAATTGCATGAAACAGAAGTTAAAGAGTTGTCCTAAAGTCTTTTCATACTTTGTATTAAATGATAGGCAATTCTGTCCTATATTTTTTCACATTTTCTCATTAGCATACAAATTCAGTCGAAAACTGTACCAAGGGACTGAAAGATGATGTCATTGCTGTCACAGTAAATGATGCTGGACAAAGTCCAGATAGCAGGAATTTAGGCATTGTTATGGATATGTGAGCAGAGCTCTAATTTGGATGACATACACCATGTATTTTCCTTTATTGTCTGAGCTCAGCTACTTGTTAACCTTTGCTTATTCTAAAGAAGACTAGGGGGCTTCGACCCTGCTCGCTTCACTCGCCAACCCCCCCCAGCCTGTGCTATGCACCAACCACTTCGCATCTCTGCCACTAGCGTATGTGGATTTCATTTTCACCAAACAACCAATCTTTTAATTCTCACAGATACGCCTCTTCATTGGGAAGAAACACCACTTTTCCCTGATGGCAACATGAATTAGATGATCTACAAATGCCCGACTTAAAGTTTAAATCCAAACAATATATTCGATGTCTTTTCGCTGTTCCATTATTTCACTGAGTAATAATTTCCATTTGTTTGCACTAATGCGATCTTTGCTATCATTTTTTTGAGACTTTCTAATTTAGTGCTTCCATTATCTCTAATTGGGTGGCACGGTGGCGCAGTGGTAGTGCTGCTGTCTTGCAGTAAGGAGACCTGGGTTCACTTCCCGTGTCCTCCCTGTGTGGAGTTTGTATGTTCTCTCCATGTCTGTGTGGGTTTCCTTCCAAAGACATGCAGATTAGGTGCATTGGTGATCATAAATTATCTTTGGTGTGTGTGTCCTGTGGTGGACTGGCACCCTGCCCAGGGTTTTTTTCCTGCCTTGCACCCTGTGTTGGCTGGGATTGGCTCCAGCAGACCCCCGTGACCCTGTGTTAGGATATAGCAGTTTGGACAATGACATTATCTCTAACCTGCTCTGCATGTGAATTGCGCCAACATTTTTGAATTCTTTTCAACGTTCTACTTTGTCATCTACAGTACTCTTTGACTTTTATTTTCGGCCCCGGGCGTGATTAAATCTCTTGGCAAAAAGCCTTGCCTCGCAGGACATGAAAGTGTTGCTCTGAAAAAATTATGTCTCAACTCTCTTGCCAAGATTTTTGTCAAGGCACATAAACAACAGAATATAGTCACTGTTCTACAGGGATGATCTGGTCATTTTTCATCCTACAGACTCTGATAGTCAATAAAATGAAATCAAAATAGAAGTCACATTTTTATTGGTTCTATGTGGCCCAATACCAAATAATCCACGGCCTGGTGGTTGGGGACTGCTGCTCTATGATATAGGCCATCAGCCACCTGTGTTGCATTTCCACTACACAACAGGAATTATAACCTTTATGCAAAATATATGATGTGCAAAGAAGAGTGATGCAATAGAAAGTGAGGCCTCCGCTAACCCCCCCAAATATTGCTATGATGTGGTTCATGGTGCAGCGTATCAGGGAACTGGCTATGAAGAGTGATGCTGTGTTAAGTGAGGTGCATTTGGAGAGATTAAGGGGAGTCCCACCACCTTATTGCTTCATTGCAACTTTATAGGGACTCCTTTCAACTTATTGTGTCGATGCAGTGCATGGCCCACCAGGTAGGCAGCTATGAAGACTAATGCAGCCCGAAATGTGGCCTTCCATCTTCAATGGTAACTCTCTAAAGTCCAAACTACCAAGAGATTTGTAAGATAGCACCAATGCCTGTGGTCAACCAACCACCACAATTCATCACCTGAGCCCCACCCACAATACTTCTTGGTTGAATGAAGAGTAAAAATGCTTGGAGTAAGAGCACCAAGAACTACAAATGATGGCAGGTAAACACCTTATAAGCATAGAAGCATTTCCATCTACTTGTAATCAGAGTGGTTCATGTTGAATGGAGAGTTCACATGCTGCTCTCCAACAGGTCTATTGAATTAAAACTTCAGAATATTTACCGGTATTTTAAAAAAATCTAAGTTGTAACCTAACATGCATATCTTGGAGGTAGGGGGGGAAACTCTAATACTGAAAGATAAACTGAATCCAAAACTCTAAAGTGGTGAGGAGGCAGCACTTACAGTGTTGCCAAGGAATAATCATACATTCTTAAAAATAATAATGCAAGTAGGCACCTGTGAACACTATGGAATGTTAATCTATTGAATGGCTATACAAAGCCAGTGAAAGCTGATACAGTCCCTGCTCTTTCCTTATAAAGCCTGCTTACAACTAAAATTTGTATTATACACAAAATGCTTCTTGAATGACAATTGTGTGAAGATTCAATGGTGATTTTGTCATTTCTTGAACCTTCATTTTTGTCTCATGTGTCTCAACTCTCCTTGGTCATTTTAATACTGAGTTTCACACAAAATTAGAAATGAGTGTCTTTATCAGGCTAACTTAAAAAAGCTCACTCCCACCACAAGTCTCTTAAGGGCGACTCAAAACTGGCTTGTTTTGTGTGAGTTTACTATCTGGAGTTTGTTGCCAAGATGGTTCCCGCCTCTCAGTAACCCTATATAGAAAATATCTGGGGTTTTGAATAGAAACAATCTACACATGGTGTACATTTCTTGAAGTGCTTTCATATTTGTTAAGACTCCACTCTTTCCCTAACTTGGATGACACAACATGTTATGCTACCATCCTGAACTATTGGTGTCCTGCTCTATGGTGCTTTTTTCATTGCTTGAACGCAGCACTCCAGCCCACAGAGCATGTTATTACCCAAAGCACAACAGTCAGCCTTTGAAGAAGTAACACTGCCATGAGCTGAGCAACTTGCTTACAATCTACTTGTTCAAGTTTGGGATTACTTTTTATCATTTATTTTACAAAGTAACATTATGCTCATTTTTCTTTTCCAATAATATCCACGGCATGAAATGGTGAAGTAGTACATTATTTTATAATGCACACATAAACATGTTGGAAACCTTCAAATACCAACTGAGCTAGATCTGGAAATATTTTGGGTGTATAACAAATCCCAAGTAGGCACTGAGGCGTATGGATCAAAGCTGTAGGGCTTCAAACCCTGAGGTTGTGGCTGCACTGACATTGTGTGAACATAGGAATGTCACTTCACCTACATGTGCTACAACCGGATAAACAAAAATGAAATGTTTTTAAGCATATACAAGTTGAAAAGCGCTAAAGAAAACCTTTTTGTTCAAACCTGGTCATTTGTTATTTGTCAGAGCAGTGGTAGGCTAAAATGAAGTCCTGCAGAAAAGTTGATTGTGAAGGAAGGTCTCTTGTTGATACTTTACAGTAGGATATCTGAAATACATGTCACTCTAAAATTGAACTCCAACTCCAGGTGATCTGTAATATGTGGGCTAAAGAAAATCAACTTTATTAAAGAAAGCAACTTTTGAGATTATTATTTATATTATTTGAGAAAAGAAGAATAGAAGGCCACTAACATGCTACATATGCAATTCAAGAAATGAAATTAGTATCTTTATAACAAAGCCTCCACATAATGGGTTTCCTCATTCTTCAAAGATCCTGAAAAGTGCCATCCAAAGAGTAGTATAGTTGTCTGTAAGAGAAGGAATACATCATGTAAATACAATTTTTCAATTGTAACATTCTTACATCTGCTAAAATAAGTTCAGGGTTTAAAAAATGTATAACCTATACCTAACCTATGTATAACAGTGAATTTGCCCAAAAGTCAGAGCAAGAGGGTTAGGTACATACCAAAAGCCCAAGCTTGCTGGTCACATTTGAAACATTTTGTAGTGACAGAATGGGTATATACCATCACACAATGGGGAGAGGGGGTGGTGATTTTAGAACTGTAAAGAACATAACACAAGTGTGAAAAGCAGGAGAGGAGAAGGGGTGCCAGGTGGATGAAAAATATGTTCAAAATTTGTTTAATTAAAAAATAGCCCAAAATACCAACGTTGCTTTTTAAAAAGTAGTCGAACAACCCTTAACCCACAAAAGCCCATTTTTCCCTGCAGATGATGACCAAAAATAGCTTTCTTACCAAAACCTATCATAGCAGAACCAGGAGAACAGCAGGAATCAGCACTGCTCAGGAGGTGTTAGTCCACTGCAGAACCCACTGACACACAGGACCAGTGTAGAGATGCTAATTCACCTACTCTTTTGCATTTTTTCTTATATGTCTTTTTTTTTTTTTTTAAAAATGGTTGTTGTCATGTGCACAGACAATTGGAAAGACAGTATCTTTAAAACCAAAAAATATGGGGTTATAAACTATAAATACAGGGCATTTATATACAATTTGTTACCGTTTTCCTTTTTAATACTCTTTAATCATTAAACCAAATTATTTAGAAGAGAAGGCCTTTGAAATCATGAAAACAGGTTTCCTGGAATATCTGCAACTTGTAAGTAGATCAAACAGGTTCAAAAATGGATGGATAGACTTCAAATAGGGAACTGCTTTACTGTTGGTGCTTCACAAATAAATGTGTGGTCTACACTAAGATCAAGAACTAGAAGCAAGATAATGCAGTAAAGAGTCTGTATTTTTACATGCATAATATTTTAAGTGCTGTGTTACTAAACAGCACTCAAACAAAACCTGCTTTTTTCAGGATTTCTTTGTATCTATGTATGTTCATTACATCTGTGTTTCTATTTTGCAGTTTACTATTTAGGTATTTGCAAGTTTTGAGAGGTAATCAGAATCCCACAACTTTTCAATTACAAGCAAGAATGCTAAATGTGGAGATACCTGAACTTTGAATACCTGGTCCATGGGTGGGGGCTACTAGTATGCAGAACCTTATGAGATATGTGGAGGAAATTACAGTTGTGCTTAGTGTTCTTTCTGATGTTTCATTACAGTTTTTGTTTTTGTTACTGGTTATGGAAATACACATTTCTTACATATTCTTGAAATTTTCCTATATACCTTCTTAAAGATTAAAGCTTTCAGATCACATTGAATGCCGTCATCAGGCTACATTGCAATAAATACTGACATTGTGTGACATTTTACAAAAAGTAAGTATTGAAAAAAGCAAAATGGATCCAACAGAGATTTTTAAAACAGCATGCAGAGCAAAAATTCATTGACTACCATCTTGTCACCTGCATGATGGCAAAGACACAAACTGATTGCTGACAATAACATTACTATTGCTCTTTGAATGCATTCCTAGCTCACCACTGGATCCACATACTAAGTAGTAACTAAGCAAGCTGCAACATTTCCTAAGTGGTTCAAGAAAGCTTTGAATAAAACAGGAATAAGATTTGGATTAAGCTGGAAAGATTTGAAAAGTGTCACATGACACACTTTGGGTCTTTGTGTTGATCAGCTCGCTTGCTAGTTTATTTTTCAAACTCTTATTCATTTTACCAAAAGACTATTAGATATATAAGTACTGCAGTATGTATCAAATCAAATGAATGGTGTCACACTGACTCAACTTTAACTCTAAAAGTTGTACAATTAATCTTTTGAACACTTTGTTTGGCTGGAATGCAGCCCCTTTTATTGTTTTCTGAAGTAACAAAAGTCTGTGGAACTGCTTTTTATGCTCTATCCTGCCTCCCACAATGTCTTTCCAAATCATCTAAATGGAAGTTCCACCACCCATCAGTTCACAAAATTGATTACTGGACTGTGTGGAAGAAGTGCAGATTATTGATAAGACTAAAATATGTCCACTAATGAAATTAGATATATATTTATATATGAACTTGTTATTACTGACAAATTATAGGGCAAACTTAACTACTCTATTGAACTAAATTCAGTGCATACAGTATGTGTGGCAATGCTGCTCCTATTGTTAAGAGATACACACTTCTTGCAAGGAATGCATTAAGTGAAACCATTCTTGGTTCCATCAATTGCATTATGTCAATCTGTGCTTGCTCTAGCTGTTGCTAAGTTGGACTGGACTATCCAAACAGGATAGGAAAATGTGTATATTTGTGTGCCCTGAAAAACCTTGACTTGCCATTTTGCATATCTCTATCAATGTATCTGGCAAGATTACCATGGAGCAAGAACCAGGCTTCACAGATTCTGTTCGCTCCACGCTGACATCGCTTTGAAGGATCTTGATGCCTGTTGACGGTTGGCTCCACAGTTTTCATTCATCCAACTGCAAAATTTATCTTGGTTGCGCCCAGTCTGCAAGTATACACCCAGCAAATTGGTTGCCTGTAGAAAAAACATAAAGCACTCTTGGGACACATATACTAAATTTAAGGAAAAGAAAAAAAATATTAGGGATCATGAGAAGCTGAAAAATGACCTCTAATCAATAAACCAATTCAAGAATATCAAGTTCTCTGAAATCGTGAGTAGGTACCAAATGTAGTTAAACATTGTTATAGCGCATGCCACTTCCTGGGCAAAAGTGAACTGGAATCACACAGAAAATAACTAGGAACTGGGATTGAGAAATCTGAATGCTCATGAGCCTGTTCTGCACCACTTCCCAGTGGAGACTGTAAGTATGTCAGACCAGACCCTTAGAACTACTTCAGATATATCACAAAGCCAACCAGGCCCCAAAGGGAAATAAAAGGAAATGTTAAAGATGGAATGAGACATTGCTAAAGGTCATTAGAAGGAAGAGAATTCTGCTTGAGAAGCTACTTTAGGTTGTTACTGTAATTATAAAAGAGATGGTAGATGAACATCTGTTACCTAGTTATCTATTTTGTCAATTAGGTATTTCTTATCAGAGCTCTACTTATTCTGTTTAAAATGGGCATCTGTTTAATAGTTAGAACTTTTGGTTTGATCAGCACCACAGTGGCCTCTAGTACATTATATACTGTATATATATATATATATATATATATATATATATATATATATATATATATATATATATATATATATATATATTGTGAACGCTGGCCCCGGCACAGACAGACGGACATCATATTTTGTTCCCAACACACTGTTTATTTACACTATTTACAATATAAAAAGTCACGTGCACTCACACAACCCCAGTGCCCCTGGCACTGAATCCCCAAAACTCCAGGGCCACAGTCTCTGTGCCTTTGTTCCAGGCCGCCTCCTGTCCTCTCTCAAGCTCCGTCCTTCTGCCTCCCGACTTCCACCAATGACTGGAGGGAGGCGGCCCCTTTTATGGGAACCCGGATGGGCTCCAGCTGGTTCCCGGCACTTAGTCCTGGCCACACCCCTGTGTGGCGGAAGTGCCGGCTGCGCACCCGGAAGCCGTCCGTGTATCCCCTTTCGTCTTCCCCCCGGCACTTCCTGGTGTGGCAGAAGTGTCCTCTCTCAAGATATATATATAGTATATATATTTATATATAAACAAAATATGTGTGTTATAGTAGTGAACAGATTGGTAGATTATGTTTCTCTTCATTTTTCTCTCTGTGTGCGTGCATTGTAATAGTGAGAGCACTTCTCTGTAATTTTATATACCTGGGGTGACTGCCAAAGAAACCAAGCTCACACATGGGAGGGATGCACAAAAAGGGATTCAGAGTAATACATTAAGCAAAAGAAAAATCAAAATATTTCTGATCTTATAGGCTATCTTTCAGATGTGACTGTCCTGTTTTCCTGGTGGAATGGTTCAACCACTTGACCACCAGAAATGTATCACATCCATGTACTACTCCTTCTTAATAGCCATCTTTCTCTGTCTCTTGACTCTGATCTGTTACTATCCATCTCTCTCATGGAACTCATGGACCCTCTGGTATATGGTAGTATTAAACCTCCACTTGGTTCATGTCTAGGTCCTGTCTTAGAATAACATTAAGAGTCTGGGGTTGCCCTTGTTTATTACAAACTAAAGCCTTACCTGCCGCCCCCTTAATATCTTTACCCTAGATATACCTTGTATATACCTTAAAGGGGCAGGACTTCAAAGTAGTCCTTGCGTCTTCCACTTTTAGGCATACTGTAAAGGATCTATATCAGCATCCTGACATATTTACAGGCCCTGTCCCTCACAATATTCCATAGGCTGAAGGTCAGCCTCCCTTAGCATGTATTTTTGTATATGACCTCTAGCTTTTTCAAGAATTTTTCATATTTCAATTGAAACTTTTCCTTTGAATCTCATGCTTTTGGGACACCCTTTGTAGCACAAGGGAGCACTTCTTCCCGGTGCCACACTTAAATCTACTGGTGAGGCTTTCCTCTATTCTGTGCTAATCTAGTACCATTAAAGCTCCTGGTAACAACAAATCATCAGGGTGGTCATTTTCAGTGTACACATTCTGTGATGATAGATAGATAGATAGATAGATAGATAGATAGATAGATAGATAGATAGATAGATAGATAGATAGATAGATAGATAGATAGATAGATAGATAGATAGATAGATACTTTATTAATCCCAAGGAGAAATTCACATACTTGAATCCAGTGCCAATGTTCTAGCCTGAATAATCATCTTGATGAAGTAATAAAATGATTAGGTTTGAACGGATGGATATACTTTTCAAGACGACAGTCATTATTTGGATGTAACCATATGCCTTATTTAATTCATGCTAGGTTAATTCAATAGACCAATGGTGCAAATTAATTCATACATATAGTCAATCAACTTTTAAACATTAAAAATGCTGTGTTTTAAATCTTGGCTGCAGCTTCTGAATCTCTGAGTCCCACTGTCCATGTTAGAATCCCTCTCTTTTATTATTTACTCAGTGTTTTTAATAGTCCACTTTTCACCACTATTTACTCATTGGAGTGCCTTACCTGGGAATGCTGTCTCGTCTCTAGCCTTCGACCCAGAACATCCCCCACTCCAGGGACAGCTCGAACTGACTTGTTGAGCATTGGTTCAGAAACAAAAGTTGCATACTTCCTTGAAGTGGTACTCATTTTGAAAATACGCCTGCAATTATAAAATAATTGATGTTCTTGAATTAAAAAAGGTGTTATACATTTACATGTATTCCAGAGTACTCTAAATGGAGCAGGATGTCCTTTGCAAAATGACTTGTACTGTAGGACTTTTAGTACAATAGCAGAATTCACAAAAATTAACAGAATACTGAACCTTTAATCCTTGCAGGAATACCTTGGGTCATTAAAAACCCATGACATTATGTTTACAACTCTTGAGGGGTCATATGATACAGTGTGTACGCAGTTCCCAAATTATGTTTCATTAATTTCATTTAATCAGCATTAATTTGCTACAAAAATATACAGAAATAGCTTAAAATTATTTTATTATGATCAATTATTTGTCGCTAGTGATCCTGAATGCGGTAAAGAGTCAGCATTTTTACATGCATAGTATTTTAAGTGCTGTGTTAATAAACAGCACTCAAACAAAACCTGCTTTTTTTCAGGATTTTTTTGCATCTGTGTATGTTCATTACATCAGTGTTTCGATTTTGCAGTTTACTATTTAGGTATTTACAATTTTTGAGAAGTAAGAGATAAGAAAAGAAGTGCCCTTTGCTGCTTATCAGCACAGAAGGCCCTTGAAAGCACAGTCATTAATAGAAAATAATGAGTCAAAGTAGAGGCATGCAGCAGTGAGACAAGTGATGAACAAAAGAGTGAGTAAGCACAGAGAGATACTTCTGATGCCATCAGGTCCTGAATGTTCTGTGCTGCAGCACTAGACATAGTCCACACGAACACAGATACTTTTTGAGTTTGTGTTGGACTTAAGTCCACAATGAAAAATCATTTTCTTCCACAAAAAAACATATCTTTTGATAAAGCTCTCTGAAAATGCCAGACCTCACATACAGTACAAGTGTGGTTGGGAAAAAAATTAGCTTTTCAAAATGCTGACCTCCAATTGCCACATGATTGGGTATTGACTTTGTCCTTATCAAATTTGTTTAAATCAGATGCCATGTTGTGATTCAAATATTTCTCTGTATTTATTTTTTTGCAGGATGAACGCTGCACATTTTTCAAAGAATGGGAAAAAGAATGTCTTTGCTTTCAATGAAACAAAGAATAGACCTCTGCATCTGCTTTGTCAAAGAATAATAGCGGTACCAAAATACGCAGATATCCATTACCACAACGCTGACATGCTGACTTTAGAAAATGATATCCTTGTTAGAGCAATTTAAGACAGACCAAAATCTGCTCACTTTTTAGACAAACTAAGTGACCAAAACAAAATTTACCATTATGTAAAATTAAGAGCGATTCTGTCACAGAAGCATAATACAAAGTATTTATAAAGAGGAAAAAAAATTTCGTTCGGAACTTCACAAAGAGGTTTGGTGTTTGAAAAGCCGGATTTGAAAATGAGCATATTTCCAGTATAACTGCAACAAAAGTATGAAGAGGAATGAATCAGCTGTGAATTTCTGGAGGCGTTAAGTGTGAGTGCGCTGCCATCTTGACTAGTGTGCCAAAACTGACCAGTGTTGCATCCAGTTGTGTGTGTAAAAGTCAGCTTTCAGCAAAGGACACTATCATGTTTAAGCAATGCAATGCCCGTACAGGCAAAACACACTCACTGGCCACATTGCTAGTACTGGGTTAGATCCCCTTTAGCTTTCAGAACTGACATAGTCATTTATGGCCTAGATTAAACAAGTTGTTGGAGACCTTCCTCAGGGATTTAAGGCTATATTATCATGATAGCATCATGCAGTTGCTGCAGATACACTACATCCCAAAGATACTCTATTGGATTGAGATCTGGTGACTGGTAAGGCCATTTGAGTACAGTGAACTCATTGTCATGTTGAAGAAATCAATTTGAGATGATTTGATCTTTGTGACGTGGAGCATTATCCTGCTGGAAGTAGCCATCAGAAGATGGGTACACTGAGATCATAAAGGGATGGACATGGTCAGCAACAATACTCTGGTAGGCTGTGGCACTTAAACACTGCTCAATTGATGCTAAGGGACCCAAAGTGTACCAAGAAAATATCCCCCACACCATTAAACCACCACCACCAGCCTGAAACTTTGATACAAGGCAGGATGGATCCATGCTTTCATGTTGTTGTTGCCAAATTCTGACCTTACCATCAGAATGTCACAGCAGAAATCTAGACTCGTCAGATCTGGCAATATTGTTTTAGTCTTCTTTTGTCCAATTTTGGTTAGCCTATACTAACTGTAGCCTCAGTTGTATGGTCTCCTCCTGCTGTAGCCCATCTGCTTCAATGTTCAATGTTTTGTGCATTCAGAGATGCTCTTCTGCATACCTTGGTTGTAACAAGTGGTTATTTGAATTACTGTTTCTCTCAGCTTGAACCAGTCTGGCCATTCTCCTCTGACCTGTGCCATCAACAAGGCATTTTTGCCCGGAGAATTGCTGCTCACTGGATATTTTCCCTTTTTCAGACCAAACCCAAGAGATGGTTGTCTATGAAAATCCCAGTAAATCAGCAGTTTCTGAAATACTAAGACCAGCTTGTCTGGCATCAACAACTATGCAAACATTTAAAGTCACTTAAAAAGTCTTTTTTCCCACTCAGAAGATCGTCTTGACAATATCTACATGCCTAAATGCATTGAGTTGCTGCCATGTGATTGGCTGATTAGATATTTGCATTAACAAGCAGTTTAACAGGTATACCTAATAAAGTGGCTGGTTAGTGTACCTCACTGAATTACCACGTCCTGCAACAAAAAGATATTAATCCCACATAAAAAAAAATTGTCGGCAAAATACCAACTCAGTCTTCACATTAGGCAAGATTATGTGTTTTGAGTTTTGGATGGTATTCTGTTGAATACACCTTAAGGGTATACAATGAGTTATCATTGAAAGTAGCTGCATGAATATTTATTTGCATTGAAGTTCTTGATGCTGTGTGATCAATCCTAATTGATTTTTCATATATTTATATTTATATTTCTTAAGTTACTTTTTACATTTACAGGTGTATAAAAAAGTTGCTGAAGGCAGGCAAGAGGGGATAATAATAAACATCTTGATCATATTACATTTTATTTTCATTTGTTTTAATGGAAGAACATGACAGTATTCAAGTGTAACTTATATAACTTTTTTATATGAAGGCATTTAAAGGAGCAAAAGTGGATAATAAAAAGCTAATATAGATCAAAGTTACAATAACTTTTCACATAGCTTCTAGAATATTGAGTTGCATTTTTTGTTTGTTTCTTTTCGGCTAAATGTAATTAATTTTTTTTTTTTATTTAATGATATGGTATTATGGTTACAAGAAAAGTCGTGTATGCTCTTCTTTTAAAGGTGTGTCAATTGCCACATTATTGAATTTAAGAGTATTTATTAAACTTAACCCTCAAATGCAAAGGACATTTTTTTAACAACAGTATGTCTGTTAGTTTTAAATGAAATCTTTTGCAAACAATGAACCCCAGAAATCTAAATATGAGGAGATCTTTTGCAATGCGAACTTTAAGTCAGGCTAATTTCCAGCTTTTTGCCCCAGAGGTACATGAAGTTAAGTAGTTAGAGGCTACCTGAAGTGCCTCGACCCTAATGTAACAGATCTGGTGTAGTGTGATGTATACTGATTGATGATCCATTGGTGAAAAGTGGGAAATTGTCAACTGATGTTCTCCTGAAATCGAAAAGCATCTCTTTTGTCTTATCAACATTTAGAGACAGATTATTTTCACTACATCACCTCATTAGATGTTCAACCTTCTCTCTGTAGGATGTGTCATCATAGTTGCTGATGAGGTCTACTATGGTTGTATCATCCTCAAACTTGACGATGACATTAGACTCAGACTTGGCGGTAAAGTCATTGGTGAGCAATGTGAACAATAGTGAGCTCAACACGCAGCCTTGGGAGCGCCTGTACTCAGCCTGATGTGGCCTCTCCATCTAAAAGTCTAGAATCCAATTACACGGTGTAGTGTCAAGGCCCAGAAAAAAGAACTTCCTCACCAACTGTTGGGGAATAATCGTGCTGAACACCAAGCTGAAATCAACAAACAGTATTCTGACACATGTGGACAAAACAGAAATCTTTAATGTATAGCAGGCCACTGACCAGGAGGATACAATGGATCAAGAAAACCTGAATTTAAGTCCGTGTTATTGTTTATAGCATAAATCCTTTAAAAAGTGTGAAACCATTGGTATTTCACAAATCTATTATTATCAGTTCATGGTTATTTATGGAGCCTGTTATGGATCTAAATAAATAAAGGTTGCTTCTGGGACCTTCATGCGTATGCTTCTTTTGGGAACCAAAAATGGTTCCCCTATGGCATTGTTCTGAAGAATGATTTTGGCAAATTCACTTATACCCAAGTATGAGGGAGGCTTTGCACAGCTTTTGCTTTATCAGAAAAACATTTCTTGACAATTTTCCGTCCTTAATTTTGTGCTTATTGCTATGTACTTTTGGCTTCCCTGACTATTTCTATGGGTGACAAAAAAAAGGGATGTGATATTCAGACCATTGATTAACATTGGTGGTTTCGAATAATTCTTATGTTTCAGCAAACTGCCATCTGGTCCAATTGTCCAATGTAGCCACACATCATTTTAAATGTCAGAGGCTTTCGTTAAAATGGTTTTCAATTACAACCATCCAGAACCTTATGACGTGCAGTCTTTTACATACATTGACCTCTTTTCTTTTTTGTTTCACTAGGTGTATCATGTGCACAATTGTATGGAAGCTTATAACCACCACTAATTTAATTATTTTGCAAATGTATCATGTTTTTTTGCAATGATTAGTGCATTATTTTGCAAATGTCTGGCATTATTTTGTAATACTAATTGCATTATTTCTCAAAGATATTGCCTGCTACTGCCAGTGACATTGTGCATACTCAGGCTTCTGTCATAGTAGCCACTATTGGCAGAGAGATTAAGCAGGTAGGTAGCTTGTAATCAATTGATAGGTACAGAACTTATAGGTATATATTTCAATTTAATCAAGTTAAAGTTTAATATGTTTGAAATATAAGTTTTAAAATAGGCATAGTGATAGGACAAATCTAGCATTTCTGCCTCACAGCTCCAGAGTCTGTATAGCATTCTCCCTGTACATTTGTGGATTGATTGGTACCAGAGAGTGTACTTAACTGTGGGTGATCACCTGGTTTAACACTGTACACTACAAATGTATTAGCAATACTTCTCAAGTTTCAGAACCTTCATGTTCAATCCTGTTTTTCCTTTTATCCTCAAAGATTTGAATCATGAACTCCCACTGCTCCACCACAAGATCACACTGTCTCAAAATATCTGCAGTAAATAACTAAACAGATACTTTACTTATACAATTCTGTTACTGAATTCTCTGGAAGCTTATTCCAGCTACAGAAGCTTATTTGCGCCACTTAAAAAGTGTTGCATTGTTTCACAAAAATATTGTGTTAATTCACAAAGATACTTCCTGCTGCTGCCAGTAACATGGTGCATGCACATACTCTGGTTGTTAATTCACAGTTGTTGAGGGTGAAATTTAGTACGTGCATAATGTGCAATCAAGACCAGATGAGACCAGAAGTAAACAAAAGTTATTGGAATACATTTAGATTTTAATAGTTTAGGACAGATGTTTTAACATAGACAGAGTGGTAGCACAGGGCTGCCATTCCTGCCTCAAAGCATCAAGGTCTGCAATGTTTTTGCATATTCTCACTGTGCAGTTGTGGATTGATTGGTATCAGCGAGTCTGCTTAAATGCATAAGGTTACCTGTTAAATGCTAAATACTGGAAATGTATCATTAATACTTCTCAATTACCAAGAAATGCTTATTCTTTCAAGTGCTGTGAAGTAAATAACATCCATCCCCTTTTTCCATTCCCAACCCAAGCTCCTGGATATTCTAATTATGATCAATGGGTACTGTGCCACCAGATTAAAATATCTTAAGCAAATAACTGGATTAAAGCTAAACTGATACTTTATTTATAGGATTTTGTTACTGGATTGCATGCAACATGTTTATCTGATTGGCTATACGATTCAGCCATGCAAAGTTTTCCCCCCAGCAAATGTAGAATTAAATATACAGTATATTTAATTCAGATCTTGTCACTTGATTGTTACTGACCACATCAGGCAATATCTCTGCAAAGTAATGCAATACTTTTGTGAAATAATGCAATACTTTTTTTTGTTTTTTTGTTTGGCGTGAATGCACTTCCATATAATTACTTCATTTTTGGTGCTGTTGTCATTGGATTTTATTAGTAGGTAAGCCACAATCAATCCGAAAGCTCACTACCATAGCTTTATACATATTGGCTACTTGCGCCACATATAAAGCTGTGATAGAGACTTTTGGGGTCAGTAAGACCAACGCCGTCCTCTGCTGTATTTACTCTGTGATCAAAAGAGACTGATGCTCAGGTTCATCAAGTTACCAGATGTTGAGGAAGCAAACGAGATTGTGTAGCAGGATTCTTTGGCCTACAATAATTCTCCAGGTGCTTGTCAAGTGTTTAAATACAGACATTTGTGTAGGCATTTGCACCTGGAAGCACACATAATATAGCTGTATGCATGGCATCAGGCTTACAATATCAAGACCCTTAAATATAATGAGCAGCTATATAAGCTGTGCACACACTAGCCAAATTTTAAATGACTTACTTTTAAGGAATACATACAAGGAAATTTGGTTATTTTATCTCTTGAAACAAATAACATTAAATCAGCACCTCCTGATTGATATTACAGTTGACTTTTGTTTCCAGTATTAATCAGCATCACTGCCAAAACATGAAGAAGATGGCCGTGTTCATACATTGTTTGGGTCAGCTTATGCTTGGGAGTCGAGCATTTCTCATATGAATGCCATCAAAATGGGTAACTTGAGTAATGACATACGGCAGTAGTGCCTCAAGAGTGCTGTTTCCTCATGTGAATTAAATTATGTTAAAATTGCATAGTCAAAACTGCAGCATCTCTCACTGATGAAAATATATGAGAAATAAACACTTATGTCTGCACCTGCTGCTTTCATTGTAGCAAATTTCTTGATTTAACTACTGCATAGACTATCAAACCTAAATGTGTTTTTTCTGTATTTAAAATAGGGCATCTGTTCAACTAAAAAAAAATAATTACAATTAATTGCAATAAAATTTGTAATTATTTGCATATTAATTGAAATTTTATGTATTATCCTTCAAAAATATTAATATTTGTATATAAAGCAGGCATAACTCAGTGATTAATTTCTAACATAAAACAGTTTTATTAATCACTTGCCTTTGCATAGCATAAATTATTCCAGTCAGATTATTGAATGGTTTTGTGCAACATAAACAAAATGAATAAACAGTGAACCATTAATGAGTCAAGAGCACCATTTTTTTTCCATCCACATCACAATGCAAATTAGTCTAGCACTTTGATTCTTTAAGTCAATAATTCTGTCTTTAAAATGATATGAAGATGGAAAAAATAAAACATTACTGATTTTCTGACAGTTTCTTTAAAAGAAAAAGATTTACACTGGGGGTGGCAAGGTGGTGCAGTTGGTAGTGCTGCTGCCTCGCAGTTAGGAGACCCGGATTTGCTTCCTGGGTCCTCCCTGCATGGAGTTTGCATGTTCTCCCCAGGTGCTCCGGTTTCCTCCTGCAGTCCAAAGACATGCAGGTTAGGTGCATTGGCAATTCTAAATTGACCCTAGTGTGTGCTTGGTGTGTGGGTGTGTTTGTGTGCCCTGCGGTGGGCTGGTGCCCTGCCCGGGGTTTGTTTCCTGCCTTGCGCCCTCTGTTGGCTGGGATTGGCTCCAGCAGATCCTGTAGTTAGGATATAGCAGGTTGGATAATTGATGGATGGATGAATTTACACTGGTCAGGCAAGTGATGATACAGATACAGAAAACAAATTCTCACAAGGAGCCAGTTTTTAGAAATGATACTTTTAAAATTAATTTAGTTATTCATTACTGGCAACAAACATTACAACTATATAACAAATTTAGTTACAAAAGTAAAGATATGTTATTTAGTTGCTTAATGCTAACCGTAATGCATTGCTGGTAGTATGTTTTATTTGGATTACTTTTCCTTCTAGTAGAGATATTACATACTTGTAATGAAAATAAATGTATTTCCTTGAACAAAAAGAAAATTGCATACTCCATTCAAGACCAATAAGATAACATAAAGCATATTTCAATGTTGTTCTTTTTGTTATTCATCTTTTAACAGTCCTTACTTTAAGTCTGTGCTATTTCGCAGGGGTGGCGAACTCCGAAGTGGCTGTAGGATTTCATTCTAACCCTTTTCCTAATCAGTGCCCAGTTTTCACTGCTAATTAACTCCTTTTCCCTTCATTTTCATAGCCCTGTTTTTAAGGATTCATCAATTAATTCTTTTCTTCATTAAATGACAGCCAAACAGAAATGAGCCGTGAAACGAGATAACAGACGACCAGCTAAATTGGGGCTTCCAAATCCAGCCATTTTCACTCTAACCAATCTCTTAATGAGAGGCTAATTCTTGCTGATAATTAACCACATTATTTAATTTCATGGCTTGTTACTGCTCTCATTCTGCCACAGCAGACATTTCCAAAACTGTAGATTTTTCTGTTTTTTCTAAGAACACCATCAAAATGTTTTGGTGACCTGAGAGATCAACCTTACTTAGACCTTCACCTTTCTCTATTTTCAGATATTGTGTGATGGGTACAGGTGAGCTGGTCAATTGTCGGCTTGTTTTGTGTCTCATTATTGTTTGGCTGCTAATTAAGGAAAAAGAGACAACTAGGGGGCCTGAGTCAAGTTACTTAAAATTAAGGCAAAAGAAGTTAATTAGCAGCAAAAAGTGTTCAGTAATGAAGAAGATGGTTAGAATGAAAACCTGCAGCCACTGCGGCACTTGAGGCCTGGAGTTCGCCACCCCTGTCTTAGGGTGTCAGTTCTAGAATTGGTTCAGTGGAATATAAACTCAAATAAAGCTTATTTTCATTTTAAATGTAGTTGTCAACTACTTTTCAGTTAAGAAAATATATTTAACCCTTCATGTGCTGTAAAATAAATACAGGGTGGGGCATAAAGATCTCCCATGTTTTAAGGGAGAACTGTGCGGGCTATAATGGGGGTAGAGAGGTGGACTAGGTCTCATTCAGTAGGTTAGGCTCTACTATTTTCAGTACTCATCATGAGTTGGACTGGTGAACATCGGGGCTTTGATGTTCAAGCGGATTACGAGAACAACCATTCTATGATAGCGACCCAGAGAGCGTTCCGCACACGCTTCGCACTCAGCCGAAATGCATCTTTACCAGATCAGAAAATGATTTTTCTATGGATTTCTAACCTTCATGCTACTAGGTCCACACTGAAAAGAAAATCACCTGGCAGACCTAGGACAGACCATATGTGGTTTCAACAGGATGGGGCCCAACAGCGCACACAGCACGACATTCACTCAGAGTGTTGAGGGAAATGTTCCCTGGGCATTTGATCTCTTTAAAAGGGGTGATGGTGTGGCTGGCATGGTCACCAGATTTAAGCGCATGTGACTTTTTCCTTTGGGGATAACTAAAGGAAAAGGTTTTCAAACATTGTCCTCGATCTCTTGAGGATTTAAAGGAAAGGATCAGTCAGGAAATTGATGCCATTCTGCCTGAGATGACCTAGAGAGTGACGGAGAACTTCTGGGAATGTCTTCAGCAATGTATTGCCAACAATAGCCACCATTTGTCTGATATTATTTTTAAAACCCATTAAAACAAAACTGTTTTAAATGTACTTTCCAGAAATATATACAATTTATTTTTAGATAGGTTCATTATTGTTTTATACCCCATCAAAATATGAGAGTTCTTAATGCTACACCCTGTAACATCTATCTCCATTTTCCACCCTCAATACAAGCTTCAAAAGATTCAAGGTCTGAAAACTAGCCTCTGTGCCACCAGCTCAAATTGTTTCAAAATATCTATTGCAGATCACTGTATTAAAACAAAAGTGACATTTTATTAATAGGTTTCCACATCTGGATTGCACACAGCATACCTTTTCCTAATTGGCTGTGTGATTGAGCCCTGCAAAGGAGCAGCATACCATCCAGCACATTGGCGTTAAGCCTTTTGCCCTGTGTTGCTGTGATGATACACCACTGTGACCCGAAACTGGACAAATGAAATTTACTCCTTAGCACATGTAGGACTAAATGCATACCTGTAACTTTTGTTCAGTTTCAAACCCCTCCTTTATCTTTTACCTACAATTTAGTTTTTAAACTTAGTGAGGTCCCAGTCTCTCCTGCTCTTTCTTCCCACCCCATTCCTCCTTGCACTGACCCCAAACAAGAAACCAACATCAACCTTATACACAATGCTTTGTAAGGTAACCCATCGCTCTTTATTAGTTAAGTGTGCATGTCATCTGGAACTTTCCTCCACTGCTTCATTTTCATGGAATTTAAATTTTAAAAATGTATTCTTGGAGTCAAGAAATACAAATTACTGACAAACCCATTATAATATTTCTCACTGAATTTACATTCCACTCTAGTAAACAATTTCTAAGGATTGACCTCTGACCCTAATTGTTATTTTAATTACTTGAACACACCAAGTAGATGCATACATATGCTCTGGGAATGCATTCCTGTATTCAGTTCTAAGTCTGATGTATCTGTTTTTCATATCCAACCTCTCTCTCTGTTAACATTTCACTGCCTTTCCACATTTTTCACCACATCTTTTTCCTCTGCTTTATTTATTTGTTATCAAGTAGAAACTATTTGCTGTAGGGGTAATTTTAGGAACAGTTGCTCTCTTGTTGATGCTGGAAATCATCTGATTCACTCTCTCATTCCATCTGGATGTCTTCATTTTTTAATTTGACCTTGTTGGAACTCTCAGCAATTTTTAAGAATAAGGGCGATGTGCATGACTGTAGTAACTACAGGGGGATAAAACTGATGAGCCACAGCATGAAGTTAAGGGAAAGAGTAGTGGAAGCTAGGTTAAGAAGTGAGGTGATAATTAGTGAGCAGCAGTATGGTTTCAAGTATAGAGAAGGCCAGAAGGAGTTGCATTGTGTCTTTGTGGACCTGGAGAAAGAATATGACAGGGTGCCTCGAGAGGAGCTGTGGTATTGTATGAGGAAGTCGGGAGTGGCAGAGAAGTATGTGAGAGTAGTACAGGATATGTATGAGGGAAGTGTGACAATGGAGAGGTCTGTGGTAGTAGTGACAGATGCATTCAACGTGGAGGTGGGATTACATCAGGGATCAGCTCTGAGTCCTTTCTTATTTGCAATGGTGATGGACAGGTTGACAAACGAGATTAGACAGGAGTCCCCGTGGACTATGATGTTTGTTGATGACATTGTGATCTGTAGCGATTGTAGGGAGCAGGTTGAGGAGACCCTGGAGAGGTGGAGATATGCTCTAGAAAGGAGAGGAATGAAGGTCAGTAGGAACAAGACGGAATACATGTGTGTAAATTAGAGAGAGGTCAGTGGAATGGTGAAGATGCAGGGAGTAGAGTTGGTGAAGGTGGATGAGTTTAAATACTTGGGATCAACAGTACAGAGTAATGGGGATTGTGGAAGAGACGTGAAAAAGAGAGTGCAGGCAAGGTGGAATGGGTATAGAAGAGTGTCAGGAGTAATTTGTGACAGAAGGGTATCAGAAAGAACGAAAGGGAAGGTCTACAGGATGGTAGTGAGATAAACTATGTTACATGGGTTGGAGACGGTAGCACTGACCAAGCAGGAAAGCAGGAGACAGAGCTGGAGGTGGCAGAGTTAAAGATGTTAAGATTTGCATTGAGTGTATTGAGGATGCACAGGATTAGAAATGAGTACATTAGAGGCTCGACTTAGGTTGGAGGGTTTTAACTCACAGATTTAAGTATTTATTTCTAATTCCGAATGCAGAATTAACCAACATATACCAAGGTGTCGGCCTGTTTCTCTGATTAAAATTTGTTTTATATGCTATCGACCATCAAGGTGGCATGATTCTATAAACATCTATTACACTTGTGAAAGTAAGCAGGACTACATTTTGCCAGATCTGAAAAATTCTACTTTCTACTATTACATTTTTCTGCAATGTATCTGCAGTTTCTTATGAATTTGTACCCAGGAACAACAACAGCCTGGGAGGCCAATATCATGAAAAGACAGGGACAGACAACCTGACAAGACCATGGACTCTCCCTTGACAATAGAAGGCAGCTTTCCTGGGCGATGTTACCTGTAAAGATACTAGTAAGGCACTCTGGATATTGTAGTTCCGTAGTACAGCCTTGTCAGGGCCGCCAAGGGGGTGCTGCATGGGTTCCTTACCCCTACATTATGGGACTTCACCTGCAAGTACTTCCATCGGGCTGTGCCCTAGCACCTGAAGTACTCCCAGGTCCCAGATAAAAGAAGCCACTTGACCTCAACCAGGCGAGTCAGAGGCGGGTGGAAGCGGACAAAGCTCACCTGGGATGTGTCCAGTAGAGAAGGAGTAAAGAAAGGAGACAATGTGAAGAGATTTGTGCTTATTGCACTTCTGGAACCTTTGTCGAAGGTACTTGTTAAAATAAGCTGTCTTTTTAAATAAGACTTGTACCGGTATAGTTGTGTCTGGGGTTTGTGGCTGTCTTGTGCCCCCATTGGTTCACAAAGTGCAGAGGTATGTAGAAATATGAACGTTAACTATTTAAGATGTAAAATGATTTATACAAGTACTAATAATTAAGATCTTCAATACTTCAACACCTACAAACATTTTTAGCTAATGCAAGGATGGTTCTTTAAGGCAGGGATCCTTAATGATTAGAGCAGATGCACTGTTCAGAGAAATGTGCAAAGAATGTTTGAATATTGGGGTTTTAGAAGGCCAAATCTATACACAGCACATGTAAATCACTCAGTTGGTAGTTATTCATTCCTGGTATTAGTCACAAGTAGCTCAATGAATATGCCTCTCAACATGCCTCAAGCCAGAAGTCCGTCGGTACAGATGTGATGTTGAAGCATACCACCACTACTACTGAAATTGACTGCCATTGTCAACGACCCCCCAATGAAGAACTGAACAACAACTGCACTGTTCCAATGACTTCTCTTTGCCTCTACAGTATTTGAATTTATAAGTAATTATACTACAATGTTTATTAGCCGCATTTTAAAAGCAAGTTAAATACCCCCCTACTTTTGTATCATATTTCTCATGTCCTAACATTTTCATCATGGTTATTGAAGGGATATTTACTGTATTCATGTTCAAGCTATGAACTATATAGGGTGGTCCAGATTTAATTATGCAATTTTCATTACGCTATAACTTATTAAGTTTATTACATAGAAAATCACCCAAAAAAATCCCAGACCATCGAGAAGTGTGTGAAATGATGACATGAAGAATCATCTTTGCGCCGAACTGGAATCGTCCCCACATAAATCAGAGTCATCCAGACAATCTGGATCTGCATAATTAGATCTGGACCACCCTGTATTTCTAGAAAGAACACATTCTCAGGGAGCGTGCTCCCCCTGCTGGACACACTGGTCCTTACAGGCTCTTTGCTATCTTTGTTTATTTCAGTTTTAAATGAGAGAGGATTGGTTTATCTGGGGGTGGGAGTGATCAGGGGGAGATGGCTGGGAACCGAAGAATGAGTTATTATTTTAATATTTTTTAATATGGTTCATGTTTCCCTTTAAAATATTAATTCTTGCATTTCAGTAAATATTTATTAATTAAAAAAAATAGTAACAACTCTTTATTTGGATTATGTCATTGACCTATAATAGGTGAAATTCACTTCAAGCATCTGCTGGGAGGCAAAAAAGCAGATTGGATCTGAACATTTTCATGAGGCTCCCAGTGAGGAACTCAGTGCAACTGGGCCCAAAATAAAATGTCACTTTTGAACGCAGCGCTCACTTCCTTTAATATAAACACCTGTAAAAAAAAACCCCAAACCCACACAGGAAAAGAAGTCAAACTACAGCAGAAGAGTTTATGAAGAAAGGCAAAGAATGATTCTCATAAGACCAACAGAGAAAAGCTCAAAGACAGCTTCCTGATAGTTTTTTTTAAGTGATGTTGTTTCAAAAAAGAATGTACATTACAATGTCTGGCAATGTTTTGAAAGAAGTGGCAAACAAGTGTCAGGCACAAGGGGAAAAGGCTGAGTGACATGACTGAAAGTGACATTTCCAAAATTTGGATTGATCTTGTTTTGTTATTAGCACAGTAGTTTCCATCTGAATTTTAAAAAGTGGACCAGCAACTCTACATATTAGATGTTTGATCTCAATATTTGATGTAAGCTGACAGAATAAGTCAGAATAGAAACACAACAAACCTTACCTGTTTCAGCATTACAACATTACTGTAATTTGTGACATATGAATGGAAGAGCTCCAAACATGCTGCAAAAACCAGAGTTGGTTCACATTTAATGCCATCATCCCCTTTAATCTGGTAACTAACCTCAAAAGAATTGACATCAACACCTCTCTTTGTAATTGGACACTGTATTTTCTAACCAACAGACCCAAGTCTGTCAGGTTAAACAACTACATATCCTGTTCCCTGATCCAGAATACCAGCATTCCACAATGCTGTGTACTCAGCCTACTCCTCTACTCCCTCTTCACCCACGACTATGTCTCTTTATATAACACCAGCTCCATCATAAAGTTTGCAGACAAAACTACAGTAATAGGAGTGATCAATGACAATGACGAGTCAGCCTACAGAGAGGAGGTCTAGCACCTGGCAGCATGGCGTGCTGACAATAACCTTGCCCTCAACACCAATAAAACTAAAGAGCTCACTGTGTATTACCAGAAAACTAAAGGCAGTAGACACTCTCTCATCCATATAAACAGGCCTGAGATGGTGTTTGTTTCCAGCTTCAAATTCCTGGGTATCCACATCTCCGAAGACCTTTCTTGGACAATAAAAACTTCCAGTCTGGTTAAATAAGCTCAACAATGACTTTACTTTCTAATGAGGCAAAAAGAAAGCCTGTTTGTCTCCTCAGATTCTGTTGAGAGCATAACTGCATTATGGTGTGGTATGGCAACTGCTACGTAACTATCATAGCCCTGCAATGGCTGATAAAAACTGCCCAGCACATCATTGGCATTCCATTGCCGACTATTGTTGACCTATTGCTGGGCTCGTAGAAGTATTAAGGATGCCCCACATACTAACCATGAACTGTTTACCCTTCTCTCATCAGGGAGGCGCTATAGGAGCCTTCAATCCCACACCAGCAAACTCAGGAGCAGTTTCTTTCATAACACCATCATGATTCTGAACTTTCAACTCTTACCGCTTAATAGTTGACCTTTCTAAATATCAATAACTTCTGACTGTACTCTATGTATATTTTCACCTGTTGACATACAGTATATCTATTCTGTATATAAAATATGTTATATATCTATGTTTATTCATATCACAAATCTGTACTACTGGTCAGTTTTCACATCTATATGCTCTTCCTTTAATATATTACTATATATAAAATCAAATATCATATTGATATATATACTCAAATTTTATGCTGCCTTACTGCACCTTACTGTTTATTTCACTTTAATGTACTGTTTGCACCTACTGGCTATTCCACATTAGTCTACTATTTGCACTTTCTGGTTAGATGCTAAACTACATTTTGTTGTACCTGTACAATGACAATAAAGTTGAATCTAATCTAATCTAATCTAACCTGTTGTGTTATTTAAATTATTTGGAGATTGGGACTCATTTTCCTGATGCCAAAAACTAAAGTGCGGAGTAATAATAAAAGTCATTTATTACTACTTATTGCACAGAATCTTCCACACTTTTCTCCTCAGTGTTCTTCTACTGAGCATGCCAGCTATTTTATCTGACTCAAGTGGTTTCTTATAATACTGAGGTCTTTCCTCCCACCATGTTTTCTTTTATTGTCTTATGCATCGGTTTTCCACACAGTCTTTATATGTGATGCTTTCTCATGGCCATCTGTTTATTCACACTGAGATATCTTTCACTACAATGTATTCATTTTATATGCACTCTCTGGGATAATTAAGTTGCCACAAACTATCACATGCCAGTAAGACGTAATTTAAAAGCACATTTGTCTTCCTAGGTTGTAATTTTTATTTTCTTCTGCCCTTTAGTATGCTGATCAGTAGATCATGCCTCTGTGCCATCTGGTAAAATGCAATTTGTTCTTTCTACTGTGAACTGTTTTCTTTATGCAGAAGCTTTCAGTCTTAACCTTGAGTAAAAATGCAACTCATTATAGTATGAGTTGGTCCTTTTGCCACATTATATTGTCTGTCTCTTAATCCTTTCTGTTGCTTCAGCCTATGGGTACAACCATTTATTTTATATCGCACAACCTCCATCTACAGGTATATACATTCATTCATTATTTCTTGAGACTTCTTCAATTATCTTGTCTTCTGTGTGTATGTTTATGTTAAGGTTTTCTCCAATGGACAGTCACTCTATCCACAGCAAGTTCTTGCCCAGTGCCTGATGATTGAACAATATAGGCTCCAACACTCTCAGACTTTGTAAATGGGTTCTAATAAATAAATTATAAAATATAAATAAATGGTCCTGTCTGGGGGGAATGCAGACTGGGGTGGGTACAGTGGCTCAAGCCCTTGTCCCTCTGCATCCAGTGCCCTTTTTCAAGCATGCCTTGCTGCAGGATACAGGATACTGAAGGGTAAGCCCTTGAGAACACTTAGATATTTTTTAGGATTCAGAAGCCATAATTCTTTCCATAACTGGCAGAGAAATAATAAGAAATGCAAAGTAAGCCAACAGATGAAGGAGTCTCAAACTTACTTCCTGGAGGGAAAGATTGAAAGGGGTGCGTGCTCAGAACACCAAGGGGGAACCACATCTCCACCATTCCCTCCAGTTGACAAACTCTAATGATACTGAGTGGACACCTTCACCCGCTGGGTGATGTTTAGGAATGTAAAAGTGCACACACTCTGGGCACTAACAGATGCGCGCTCCTCGGTTGCATATACACAAAGGGGTACGCTATTGAAGGGAATCAAACTCCAGACACAGAGGGGGACCCACCAGAATAATAATAATAACAACTGGACAAAGTGGGGGCAACGTCTGTCCACCCAACCTAGGGCTTCAATTGAGCTTGGATTGGCACTGCCTGAGAAATTGGAAAAATGCTGTGTTTGGTGTGTCATTGAAAGCACTTAGAGAAACACTTTGACTGCGTGCCCCCATTGCTAACATCAATTGACTGCCCCAAGTATGTATCTCTGCAGCCAGAAGCTAAATGTCGAGTAGGAGGGGCAATATCAAGTGGGAGGGGACATACCTAACGGGTAGGATGAAGTTTTCAAAATAAAAGTTTGTCACACTTGAAGCTGGCAAAATAAAAGTTTGTGATGAATACTGTGAGGTTTTCACAGCTTATATGCTATATATAATAGGGAAAATATACTGTTTAAGTATACAATTTAAATGGAATTGATAGGATACAATGCAAGAAGATTTAAGCCTGATCCCAAAAACCCAGGCCTAGAGCATGAACAGCCAGCCTAAGATCCAAACCAAAAACTTTAATTCCACCCTTACACCACCTGAATGAATTTTACAAAGGCTAGTTTGGATATTTCCAATTAATGTGGACAAGCCTAGTAGATAGGATCAAATGCTGTAAGTTATTCAAAATCTTATTTTGTGAAAACAAATTTAAATAAATACCTTCTTTTTGGTATGGGAACTGCAATGTTTCTGGCCACAAGGTCCTACAACAGATTGTACACACAGCAGAGAGCATCATTGGAACCTCCCTAATCCTCCATTTAAGACATTTGTATCAAGTGTTCTACTCACGAAGCCTATAGCATTGTGAAGGATTGTGCCAATTCTTCCCACAGTCTCTTTATCTTACTTTCATCTGGCAGGAGGTATTGTAGCATTCAAACCACTTCTGCCAAGTTCTGCAACAACTTCTACCCCTTTTTCATCTGGAATCTGAACTTTGTGCTGTCCAACTCCCTTCAGATCTGCTTCTAGTAGTTGATCCAAAATGATCTACCATAGTCTTGCATCTGTTACTATTGTGCCTTATTGTCAGTTGGTGTTACCATTAATCTATAATTAATTAAGGATGTCAGATTAGTCAGACTATTAATTATTTATTGAATTAATCAATTAGTGTAGTGTGGTAAAGCTTTAGTATAGTACAGTTTATAGTTATAGTTATAGTTTTAGTTTACTTGTCCTGCACTTATCCATTTTTTTTATGTTATACTGCAGGGGTTCCTATCTCCAATCCTTGAGGGCCACAGTGACTGCAGGTTTTCATTCTAATCCTATTCTTAATTAGTGACCTGTTTTTGCTGTTAATTAACTTCTTTTGAATTAATTTTAATTGACTCAGACCCCTTGTTTCTTTTTCCTTAATTGGCAGCCAAATAATAATAAGATACAAAATAACCCAAAACATGAGCTGCAAACTGTGTCGATCCTAAAATATCTGAAAATATAGAAAGATGAAGGTCTCAGGAATGTTGATCTGCTCAGGACCCCAAAACATTTTAACACTGCTCTTAGAAAGAGAAAATCAACCAGATATGTATGCTATTTCACAATGAGAGCAGCAACAAGCCATAGAATTAAAGAACGGGTTTAATTAATAACAACAATCGGCACCTCATTAAGCAGCTGGTTGGAGTGAAATTGGTTGGGGTTTGAGGCTCTGATTTAGTTGTTCTTCTGTTGGTTCCCTCACTTCACATTTCATTTTTGTTTGGGTGCCATTTAAGGAAACAAATGAATCAATTCAGAAGAAGGATAAAGAAATTTGAGGGAAGATATCTTAAAAAAATAAGTCAATTAAAATGAAAGGAAAAGGAGTTAATTAGCAGCAAAAACTGGTCACCAATTAAGAAAACAGAATAAAAACATGCAGCTACTGCAGCTCTCCAGGACCAGTGTTGGAGACCACTTATACAGTGTGCGTTCGGTTTGATTGTGTATGTGTTGCAACCGAGGTCCTGGAAAACGTCCTTTATATATATATGACAATAAAGTCGCTCCTCTTTGACACTGTAGTCCCTCCTACTCGACATTCGGCTCCTGGCTACAGCGATACCCTTCTCCTTGACCTGTTGCGTGCAAGCTTCACGTTTGGTCCTGACTGGGCTTACAAAACCGTAAGGCTGTTTGCCTGACGGAATCCTTCGGACCCTAAGTGAGCGGAATGAGGTAAAGCAGGACGGCGTTTAAATTGCGCGAGCACAGGGACCAAGCAGCCGGGGGGCGCATGTAGCGGAACCGGCGGCAGAAGAAAATAACGGTGCTTTTCAGGGCTTTGTGCAGAGTGCTCAGTCCATTCCTCAGTACGTCTCACCCCTGGTTCTTACAATATTCTGTGAGCCCTCTTATAATATAGAGTGATAAATATGTCAATTCTTCAAAGCGCAAACATTTTATGCTAAGTGGTATTGCGCTCGCTTACAGTTTTCATCGTCGATTGGAATTTTAGCAGAACGGACTGTGAAACAAAACGATGCAGATGTCGGTCCATTCTGCCTTCTTGCAAGACAGTTGGGCTGAAGATCACTGTCTGTGACACGTAAATAGAAAGAAAGGAAAAAAGAAAAAATGTATTAATACATAAATAATCGGCGAGTAAGCAAGGCGCACTTGACTAAATTTATATTTTTTACGTCAAACAACAAAGTCCGACTTTGTTTGCAACACCAAATTTAACATTCTTACACTTCAGTACCTCCATTTTAAATTGAGAGATTTTTCTGCTGCCTAACTGCATAAAATACCACACCCGTCAAATTGACCTATGGGATTCGATTTGTTGCCGTACGCACGACGCCCCTTTAGGGCTCATTTATACTTCACGCGACGCGACGCATGCTGCAGCGGACGCTCCTGCTACGCAAGCGTTGTAGTGTTCATACTTGCACGTGTACTTTACGTAAATCTGGAGGAATCCACCAGGTGGCAGTGCGAGATATTATCACGATGAGAACATGTTCGGCTTCTCTGTGTTGTGAGTTGCCTAGAACACTTATTAAATTCTGATGACACCTTACTGCAATATCTCTGAAAAGGATGTTTATTGATTAAATCCATCAATCCTGGGATGTGTCCATTCCAGGAAGCATTGGGCACGAGTGAGAAACAGTCCCTTGACGAGGCCTCAGCTCATCGCAAGGTGAATACAAGCACACACATACACTAGCGTCATTTTAGCGGCACCAAAAACCTAAATCTGCATATCTTTGGAAGGAAACCGGAGCACAGTGTGGAATACAAGCAGGAAATACCAGCAACATAACTCCCTGCGAGACAGCAGTGCTATCACTCCGCCACCGTGACATCCCCATGTGTGTAATTAACAGTATTCATTATTTAAACGAAATTATATGTAAAATGTAACATAAACACTTTAATGCATTTCATCATGAAAGTGATATCAAGTATAAATCTAAAGATTCTAAATGTGCAGGGAGTTGGAATATTATACATTTAATGTGTGCTGTGTGGCGATCTATTGCTGCTTTCCGCTTCTGTCAGGTCCAAGAAGCTCGTAGCAATTAAAAACTGCTTTTCTGCTTTAATGATAAAGTAAACTACGAGGTTAAAGTGGACATTTCGAGATTAAAGCCGAAATTTCCACTTTAATCACAAAATACACGTTTTCACCGTGTCCTTTATTTTTTTCTCAGTGGCTCAAATATAACGCTATACATTATGTTGCTGCTGTTAAGTTGCAAAAATTAAAAAAAGATGGCACAAAAGATGGTATGTGAGACTTTTAAAATGTATCGTGTCATTACGTTCGGGAACTATCAACATGTGACAGAAAGCCTCTATGCAGATCATACGGGATGAATGCTTCGATGTGGTGAAGCAAAATGCCGACATACAGATGCATTTGTGGTGCTTCTATATTCAAGCGTCGCATATTCCCGATCGTAATGACACGATACATTTTAAAAGTCTCACATACCATCTTTTGTGCGGTCTATTTTTTTTTTTGCAACTTCACATCGGCAACACAATGTATAGCGCTGTATTTGAGCCACTGAGAAAAAATAAAAGACACGGTGAAAACGTGTATTTTGTGATTAAAGTGGAAATTTCGGCTTTAATCTCGAAATGTCCACTTTAACCTCGTAGTTTACTTTATTATTAAAGCAGACCATCTTAAACGTCATCCCAGTTTTTAATCGCTACGAGCTTCTTGGACCTGACAGCAGGTAAAGTAAAAAAATAAAAAATAGATGGCACATCCATAAATCTTCGCTTAGGCCTTCGTTTTTTCCTCTTCTCTGGCATCTATCCTTAGCATCCTTCTGCCAATATACCCAGCATCTCTCCTGACCCTCTAATGTACTCATTTCTAATCCTATCCATCCTCATCACACCCAGTGCAAATCTTAGCATCTTTAACTCTGCTACCTCCAGCTGTGTCTCCTGTTTTCTGGTCAGTATCACCGTCTCCAACCCATAGAACATAGCTAGTCTCACTACCATCCTATAGACCTTCACTTTCACTCTTGTTGATAACCGTATGTCACAAATTACTCCTGACACTTCTCCACCCATTCCACCCTGTCTGCACTCTTTTTCACCTCTCTTCCACAATCCCCGTTACTCTGTACTGTTGATCCCAAGTATTTAAACTCATCCACCTTCGCTAACTCTACTCCTTGCGTCCTCACCATTCCACTGACCTTCCTCTCATTTACACACATGTATTCTGTCTTGTTCCTAATGACCTTCATTCCTCTCCTCTCTAGAGCATATCTCCACCTCTCCAGGGTCTCCTCAATCTGCTCCCTACAATTTCTACAGATCACAATGTCATCAGCAAACATCATAGTCCATGGGGACTCCTGTCTAATCTCGCCTGTCAACCTGTCCATCACCATTGCAAATAAGAAAGGGTCTCAGAGCCGATCCCTGATGTAATACCAACTCCACGTTGAATGCATCCATCACTCCTACCTCAGACCTCACCACTGTCACACGTCCCTTGTACATATCCCGTATAACTGTTACGTACTTCTATACCACTCCTAACTTCCTCATACAATACCACAGCTCCTCTCAAAACACCCTGTCATATGCTTTCTACAGGTCCACAAAGATGCAATGCAACTCCTTCTGGCCTTCTCTATACGTCTCCATCAACATCCTCAGAGAAAAAAATTGCATCTGTGGTGCTATTTCTTGGCATGAAACTATACTGCTGCTCATTAATCATCACCTCACTTCTTAACCTAGCTTCCACTACTCTTTCCCATAACTTCATGCTGTGGCTCTTCGATTTTATTCCCCTGTAGTTACTGCAGTCCTGCACATCCCCCTTATTCTTAAATATCAGCACCAGTACACTTCTTTTCCACTCCTCATGCATCCTCTCACTTTCCAAGATTCCATTAAACAATCTGGTTAAAAACTTCACTGCCATCTTCACCTCCATGCTTCCACAGGCAGGTCATCTGGACCAACAGCCTTTCCATTTTTCATCCTCTTCATAGCTGTCCTTGCTTCCTCCTTGCTAATCTGTTGCACTTCCTGATTCACTATCTCCACCTCATCCAACCGCTTCTCCCTCGTTCTCTTCATTCATCAGCCTCTCAAAGTACTCTTTTCATCTGTTCAACACACTCCTCGCTTGTGAGTAAATTTCCATCTTTATCCTTTATCACCCTAACCTGCTGTACATCTTTCCCAGCTTAGTCCCTCTATCTAGCCAAACAGTACAGTTCCTTTTCTCCCTCCTTAATGTCCAACCTCTCATACAACTCATCATACGCCTTTTCTTTAGCCTTCGCCACCTCTCTCTTCACCTTGCGCCTTATCTCCTTGTACTCTTGTCTACTTTCTGCATCTCTCTGACTATCTCATTTCTTCTTTGCCACCCTCTTCCTCTGTATATTCTCCTGTACTTCTTCATTCTACCACCAGGTTTCCTTTTCCTCCTTCCTCTTTCCAGATGTCAGGCCAAGCACCCTTCTTGCTGTCATCCTTACTACATCTGAGACCACCACTAAAATACCAAAGCTGTTGTATAGCCCCATTGCTAAAAATAAATACATGATACAATAAAAATATAACATTATTAAGTTGCCACTGGCACAAATAAACATGTATTTCCACAAATTTCAAAGCAAATTAATTTTATTTAGTTTAAGTGCAAATGTTTAGATTCTAAATGAAAGGTTTGCCTGGAGTGCTCACTTTGTCCTTGCAGTTTTCTTTTTCTTTTTGATCCCCACCTCAGAACTACTTCTGCCCCTCAAGCCTCTTCTGTGCCACTCCTGTTCCCATTTATTCCATTTCCATTTTAGCAGGTCTTACGTAAATCAAAGACTTTAAACTGGCCCATCTGACTGTGTGTGTGTGTGTGTGTGTGTGCGTGTGTGTGTGTGTATGTGTGAATGTGCCATCCTGCCTTGTGCCCAGCGTCACCGGGGGGCTTCAGCTCCCGCCGGTCTCCTGAATTGGATTACGTTTGTAGGATAAAGTAAGACTGGATAGAATACTGATCAAACTTGTCAGAACATACAGTGTGCTAAAACTGAACTGCTAACCTTAACAACAAATCATTATGAACAACTTATAAAATGAAAACAGTAAATGTATTTAACAGCTGCTTACATACTTTGAGTTATTTAAGTGCAATTAAAAAACAATCCCTGTTTCAAATTAGACTTTATCTTGATATTAAATATTTTCTCCAAAAATTCACACAGTATATCTAGGCACAGCTGGAAAAATGCATGAAGTATTATAATTACAGGTTTAGTGTATTTATCCTTAAGTTAGCATAAACTATGTTGCTTCCACTCAGATGCCGACTACAGCTCTCTAGCTTGTAAGTTAAATTAATGTAAACTGTTTTCCTTAAAAGATTTAGATTGCATTACCTGTAGAAGTGAAAGCCTGTGTTTTTCTCTGTACAATCTGTTCTCAGAGTGTCCTCAAAAAAAGCTATGATAGAAAGAATTAATAGTAGGCAGTCCTAGCCCAGAGGAACCTGAGCCCATCCTTCCCCTTCTCTTGTCACACCGCCCTTCAGATTTTACTTCTGCATGAACACAAGGCAACAGTAATCTAGTAAGAAAAGAGTGCCTCCTGCTGTTCTTTTTTACACCAGCAATAATTCAGTAAAGTAGAATTTAATATCAAAATGATATATCTGACTCCTTTAAACACCTTTGAATGAAGCTGTAACCAAAATTTTAAAGGAAAGTAGTAAAGACTGTCAGAAACCTAATTGTCCCACTACACCTGAATATTCCTTTTCCTCTTTTTGTTGTATGGATTTCTCCTTTTTCCCACCTCCCTTCTGCTACAAAGCCCTCTTCTGCTCACTCACTCCCTTTCTCACTCCTTCAGTCTTTCTCTCACTAGGCTCTGAGAATTTCGGAGCTTAAACTTCTGGGCGTCTGGCAGCTCTGTAATACTAGAGAGCCTCAGGGTGAGAAACCTCCTAGGTGGACCCTGCTGTCACCATCACTTCTGAGAAGTCATTAACTAGCCAGGCAGCCTCAAAGCAGTTTCTGGACTGGCTGCTCTTTCCCTCTCTCCGTTTCTACCTATCTCAGGTTGTGTTTCACTAACATCTACTGGCCTGGAGCAGTTTTAAAGGTGCCCAGTGTCTTCTGTCTGCTCACACCCACCTGAAGATTTAAGAACATGTGGCGTGTGGTGGGCTCTTTGCCCTGCATTACAGATTACAGTTATACCTAGGTGAACTTTTTGCTCTGTGGTGGTCTGGAAGTCCCCAGTGGTTTCTTATCGGTTCTCTTAAGGTTTCAACCCCATAATCTTTTATGTTACAGTGACAGGGCATACCACTGCTCCACACTGATAGTGCTTTAAAGTTGCCAGTATGGATTTTCTTTTGTATCACAACCACTTTCACTTTTCTGTTCTGGGCTTCGAAATGCCACATTTCCTAACATATACAGTTAGGTCCATAAATATTTGGACAGTGACAACTTTTTTCTAATTTTGGTTCTGTACATCACCACAATGAATTTTAAATGAAACAACTCAGATGCAGTTGAAGTGCAGACTTTCAGCTTTAATTCAGTGGGTTGAACAAAAATATTGCATAAAAATGTGAGGCAACTAAAGCATTTTTTAACACAATCCCTTTATTTCAGGGGCTCATTAGTAATTGGACAAATTAAATAACTGGAAATAAAATGTTCATTTCTAATACCTAATACTTGGTTGAAAACCCTTTGCTGGCAATGACAACCTGAAATCTTGAACTCATGGACATCACCAGATGCTGAGTTTCCTCCTTTTTAATGCTCTGCCAGGCCTTTACTGCAGTGGCTTTCAGTTTCTGTTTGTTTGTGGGCCTTTCTGTCTGAAGTTTAGTCTTCAACAAGTGAAATGCATGCTCAATTGGGTTCAGATCAGGTGACTGACTTGCCCACTCAAGAATTTTCCACTTCTTTGCTTTAATAAACTCCTGGGTTGCTTTGGCAGTATGTTTTGGGTCATTGTCCATCTGTATCATGAAACGCCGCCCAATCAATTTGACTGCATTTAGTTGGATTTGAGCAGACAGTATGTCTCTGAACACCTCAGAATTCATTCAGCTGCTTCTGTCCTGTGTCACATCATCAATAAACACTAGTATCCCAGTGCCACTGGCAGCCATGCACGCCCAAGCCATCACACTGCCTCCATCGTGTTTTACAGATGTATGAGCTATTCCATGCCTTCTCCATACTTTTTTCTTGCCATCATTCTGGTAGAGGTTGATCTTGGTTTCATTTGTCCAAAGAATGTCTTTCCAGAACTGTGCTGGCTTTTTTAGATGTTCTTTAGCAAAGTCCAATCTAGCCTTTCTGTTCTTGAGGCTTATGAGCGGCTTGCACCTTGCAGTGCACCCTCTGTATTTACTTTCATGCAGTCTTCTCTTTATGGTAGACTTGGATATCGATACGCCTAACCCCTGGAGAGTGTTGTCCACTTGGTTGTGAAGGGGTTTCTCTTCACCATGGAAATGATTCTGCAATCATCCACCACTGTTGTCTTCTGTGGATGTCCAGGTCTTTTTGCGTTGCTGAGTTCACCAGTGCTTGCTTTCTTAATCAGGATGTACCAAACTGTAAATTTTGCCATTCTTGGATGGGTTTTTTCTGTTTTCGCAGCTTAAGGATGGCTTCTTTCACCTGCATGGAGAGCTCCTTTGACAGCATGTTGTCTGTTCACAGCAAAATCTTCCACATGCAAGCACCACACCTCAAATCAACTCCAGGCCTTTTATCTTCTTAATTGATAATGACATAACGACGGACTTGCCCACACCTGCCCATGAAATAGCCTTTGAGTCAATTGTCCAATTACTTTTGAGCCCCTAAAATGAAGGGATTGTGTTAAAAAAAAAACGCTTTAGTTGCCTCACATTTTTATGCAATCTTTTTGTTCAACCCACTGAATTAAAGCTGAATGTCTGCACTTCTGAGTTGTTTCATTTAAAATTCATTGTGGTAATGTACAGAACCAAAATTAGAAAAAAGTTGTCTCTGTCCAAATATTTATGGACCTAACTGTATGATTTTAATAGGAAAATGCCCTTGGTACAGATTGTGGCAGGCGGCCAGAACTCTTGCCCGGCCGGGATGCCCAGATTGTGGAAGAACCAGGGGAGAGAGTATTTTTGGGACAGTTTCTCCCACGGGCCAACAGAGGGCAGCCCCCCTGGTTTCCAGCAGGGCCAAGGGTTGTGAGCATGGGAGCTCAACCCTGTTGGAATCTGTGGCCACCGCCAGGGGGTGCAAGGACCTTTCCAGGGCCTTATTTGAGAAGTGCGGCCGGAAGAATCCCGTGCCCTAAAAAAAGGGGCCAGTCCCACAATTCAGAGGCCAGAGACAGTGGAAGGAGTGGACAAAGCCTGAGGAAGAGTGGAGGCAGAAAGGACTGGCGTCATCGAAAAACAGATGACTATTTACAGAAATAGTTTCTGAGTTATTCAAAAGTTCATTTAATAAGTGCATAAAACTTCACAGCACGAAACTCCTAAACACACCAAAAAGAACTGCCTATAAAATAAGTCAAGGTTTTTCAGTAAATAAAATAAAGGCTTGTTTGATTCTACAGAACAAAATGAACATCTAGGTCTGGCAGCATGGCACATTGACATTTATTCAAGTTATGTCAATTTCAGATTTCTTGTTAGGGTCTGCGTGCTTTCTGCTTGTTTATGGGAGGGGTTTCCATAGTAATTTACTTGTTTACAGACTGTGGCTGTTACTAATAGTGTTTCAGTATGCAGAGTCAGATGAAAATTACTTTGTCTGTTTGCAAATATTGCGTGCATCATTATGAAACTGTTCCAGCCCTAACAATGAAACAAAAAAGAAACAAAGAATCCAAATGTACTTTGATCATTTTTCCCACGTCCTGTTTTGCATGCTGAAAATTTTTTCCTAACAAGCCTACATTTCCCATGTTCAGGAAGGCTTATTCTCTGAAGGCTTGAAATGTATAATTTATCCATAGTTTGTTTTTAGTCATTCTAAACATAGCACTTTAGGTTATACAATTTGTAGTTCATTGCATGCTTTCCATTTTATGTTATTTTAAATGACTCTCATTCAAACGGTACTGTTAATGTATCACCTTTGCAAAACATCTACAGATATACTGTACCAAGACACATCCATCTCTCTAACCAACCATTTTCTAACCTGCAGGTCCAGATTGGAGTTGGACGGAGTTAGTGGCTAACTTGGCATCAGGTGTAAGGTGTAGGTGGCACACAGGATGGATGGGCCTTCTTGATAAAGAGGGGAGGGTGGACAGACAGGCATCCTGGCCGAGAGAGGGAAGGATGTCTTACCCAGACAAGGCTCCCCAAATGGATTGTTAGACATGCTAGCCAGTGGAGAAGCTGGTTCTTTACCCAGGCCTGAAGCCCCAGGTGTCCTGACTAGACATATCACTGGCCGGGATAGAACAGGGAAGGATTGTCTCTTGGTGGTGTTTATTTCCCCCCAGTCACTAGGTGGCAGCAGCCCTCTATATAGGTGCCATTTGGGAACCAGCAGGGAATGCTTGGAATTGTAATCCAGCAGTGCAGCCTTGCTGGGGTCCGTGGGTGCCACAAGGAAGATGTACTACTCCCTGTTATGTGGGACTTCTTTCTGACCCTTAAGTGCTTCCAACAAGCCACAGCCCTGACACTGGAAATACTCCCAGGTCCTCAATAAAAGGGATCGTGCTGCCTTGTCCAGGTGAATTGGAGCTGGGAGGAGGACGAACAACACTCAACAGGAGAAGAGCAGTGTGGTGGAGAAAAGAGAGGTGTGTAGAGGAGAGATAACTTGTGGTTTGGTGTTTTTTTTGTGAGGTATTTGTGTATTAAACATCCATTTATTCAAACCCAGGATTGTTTTGGTGTGTTCGTGTTGGGGTTTGGGGCTCTCTGTTACCCCTAAACTTTCACAAAGGTAAAAACCAGCATGGGACAGGATGCCAGTGAATCACTGGGCACGTTCACACACACACACTTCCACACACACTGGCACGGTATGTCTTTGGGATTACGGGGGACACCTGAATTAGCAACAAAGCAAAACACGAAATAAAGGCATGCAATGCAGTTATTCTATATAAAGTACTAGCATTTACTAATAAGTATAGGAAAATGTGAATAAACACTTAATACTGAACACTTCACCTTTGTTCCAGTTTAATACATTTTCATAAGTTTTGTTCATATTTTCATAATACTAATAAAGTTTATTTTATTGCAATAGCTCCGCTATATCAACTGCTAAAAGTTTTATAATTATTTATTTAAGAATTTGAGCAGCACTAACTGATTTCAGTTTCACAATTCTTTTTTTTTTTTTGAAAAGTAGAACTTTATAAGAATAAGCAAACAAATAATAAAATAACAGATACAACAATTTCCTTAAAAATCAGTACAGAGAAAACTTAATAAACATAAAAATACAAAGGAAGAAAAAGCAAAACAAGATTCAACCCCCATCAAGGAGAAAGTGAAAAATCCCAGTTTTCCATCTTAATAAAAGTGACTGAGTGCCTGTTTGGGAGTCCATCCAGTTGCTGTGTCTCTGTCATTTCAATAGATGGTGCATCACAAACATTAACATCGCTTACACAAATCCAATACTTATGCTTCAGCCTCGGGTCAAATTCAAATTTTACATTTATTTTGTTAATTTTTATTTATGCTCATGTAATTTTTGTTAAATATTTGCATTATCTTTGTTTTTGATTGGGTCTATGTATGTAAGCTGCCAGGTATTATGGGTGGTCCCCCAAGAGGTCACTTTATCTTTTAATAGGTGATTAGTTATCTGTCTTGCTGCATGAATTAAAAGCAAAACTATTAAAATAAACTGATGTAGAAAAAGGTTTTAATTCCTCCCTAAACTTTATGCTTTTGACAGCCCTTCAAGTTTCAAAGATGACTGGACAGAACTTCATTGTCAGGTTGGTGGACTCATAGGCTCCCCAATCATCAAGTTGCTGCAGTCTGTCGGCTGTTAAACTGACTGCTATACACATGTGTGCTTATATAGGAGCCTCTTATACACAAGGAGTATTCATGGACAAAATCGATTCATGGCTATATTAGAATCCGTCTGCTGTTAATTTTATTAGGAAACTGCAGACATTGACCTGGAACATGACTCTAAGATTAAAGGGCCAGTTTTCTATCGCAATTTTCAATGTACTCACAGGAACAGAAACTATCATAATATTCTTGAGCCTACTAAGATAGAGACACATAAACATCATAAACAATACAGTTGTGGACACTGAGTCACAATTTCACCAGCACAGTCCCAGGTTCAAAATAAAAGTATGTTTCCAGGTTTTCCTTCAGTACACCACACAACTACAACAATTCTGTGTTCTCTCTTTCTCACCTCTCTCCAATTTCCTCCCAGCTATAACTTCATGAGAGGGGTGAGCTGCATCTTTTTATCTTAGACGTGGGAGTTTGTCTGGTGCCACAGTAATACCCTGTGAAAGCACTTCTGGGTCAAAGTTGGCAAAATGCTGAAGTTCTCACCCTCTGCCAGCATTCAAGGACCCCAATGGAGTGCCCTTCACCAGCCATCCCTGTGGGTGTCTAAACTGGGACTATACCACAGGAACACTGCCACCATTGATGTTGGAGGATGAATTGTCCCCCATATTTAGACTCCCCCAGCCCATCCATTATATCCACTCCCCGTCTGGAATATGGACTGTAGCTCTTTGGTCTTAACTTGGTTTTCACCTTAGTGTTTCAGCTCTGGTTAAATAATAGAATTCTTGGGCCTCATGTATAACGCTGTGCATAGAACTCGCACTATAACATGGCGTAAGCACAAAAGCCGAAATGTGCTTACGCACAGAAAAATCCAGATCCAGGAATCTGTGCGTACTCCAACTTCCACGTTCTTCCACTACATAAATCCCGGTCAGCGTGAAAAGTAACGCGTGCGCGCTTTATGTAACGCCCCAACTCCTCCCAGAATTACGCCTCTTTGAATATGCAAATCATTATAAATCGCCCTTAAGCTCAGCCTTCTGTGAAAAGACAATGGGAAAAGCACGGGGAAAATATAAGAATTTCAGTGAATACCAAGTGGAGGCAAAGGAAAAACATACTATTTATTTAATTAAACCGTGGTATAATCAAGAAAAGGAAGTTGATCGAGTGACATAGCGTGTTGGAGAAACTTGAAAGCTCACGTTCACAAAATCGCACAGTGTTGGAAATAAAAAAGAAGTCACATATCAAAGTCGCCGTGAAAAGGCGAGGTGTAGCCCATTGTCTGAGTGTCATATGAAAGCTTATTAGGGTACAGAGAAAAAAAAGGCACACAGTGGGGAAAAAAAGCACAAAATGTCAACTTCAATCTCGACATTTCCACTTTAATCACGTAGTTTATTTTGTCATTAAAGTAGAACATCATAAACTTCATCTTAAAATCGTTTAATTAACCAGTTTCTCAAATGACATCGTAATTAAAGTAGCACGTTAAATGCTTTGTTTTGTATTTGATCTTCTATGTGCCTATGTGTGTGAATCACTACTTGCTTCTTAAACCGGCTCTCTTCCTCCAACTGGACACAGAATCCATTACATTCGTGATATTACAGCTCTCTGAATAACTAAAATACTGAGATGTATACGTGATATCATTTTTATGATGATAGGAGTTAAAGCACGTTATTAAACATGGGAACACGGCACAGTGATTGTGTGTGACCTTCGATGAAATAATTTATTGCAGCAGTACTCAGGGGCAGCTCTAGGCTTGTGGTGGCACTGGGCAGAGGAAGAATCGGTGGCTTCTTCGCCCGCCAATGTCAATATGTTATCTTATGCACGGTGGATGGCTACGTCTGTTGCAGACACTGCATAGCCGCCTCGTGCTCATGACACAAGCATTTAACTTTTGCTGAAATTTGCCGCTGCGTTTTTAGCTGTGTTGTTATTTTCTCTTTCTGTTTTATATTCAATATATATTGCCGTAGTCGCTACTGCAGTCCTTGCTTTTCTTTCCCCAAATACCCAATCACCACACAATCAGCTCTGTAATAGAAGTTAAGCCATCTGTGAGCTTAGAGCATCGATTCTTCAAAACGTTTAAGGAACATTGAAATATCTTCGTAGTACATGTTTAATTATTCTATCCTTAATGACACTCCCAGTGAAGAATATAGATTATTTAAATGAAGTTCAAGTTTTATCTGTATAATATAATAAACATATTTTGCTGCATTTCACCTTAAAAATGATATCGTCATCATATGTAAATACGCGCTTTATAAAGTGGCTCAGGTTGTGCGATATTATAACTGTAGTGTAAGTTTACAGTGAGGTGATTGTACTTATAAATACAAACAGATCTACAAGGTGCAATTGATTAAGTGCATTTAAAGTTCTTGGGATGAAACTGTTTCTGAACCGCGTGGTTTGTACAGGAAAGGCTTTGAAATGTTTTGCCATTTCTTGAAGCTGTATACCGATAATTCTCTTTCCGATCAGTTGCTGCTGTGATTCACACTCAGATACAGTGATGTAAATACTCTGAGTGGTGCAGTGAGAGTAATATGGAAATAGATGATCTGCTGTGGCAACTCCTAACAGGAGGAGCTGAAAGAAGAAGAAGGTGCAGTGAGAGTAGCAACGCTAAAGCAGTTATGGTATTTGGAATACTATGGCTATTCCCTGGACCATTAAATTGTTACAAGTTAATTACAATCAGATGCTTTACACTAATAAACAATATGCGGTTAGTTTCAGTGGATTTTTTAAAGTCGCGTCAGGTAAATAAGGAGTAACCACACAGGAACAGTAGCACTGCTTTGACGCTGGGTGCCGCCAGTTTGCAAAACCGAGCGGAGAACTTGCCTACGACAAGGCATGAGGTACCGTGGAAAAGTGCGTGGTTTTACGCCAAGTGTAGGTTTTATACATCGCGATTTGAACGTGGAAAAGTTCTTACGCAACATTTCTATGCGTACGCACCGTTTATACATGAGGCCCCAGGTGAACGGCTTTTTGCAGTTCTTTTCTGACTGTGATTACAGTTAAACTTACTGGGTTGAAAAACAATTCACAACACTTAGAAAAAGTTTTCTTCGGTCCTGATTTTATTTTCATTCTTTGAGCAAGTAGTGACTCTACTCTGTTGGGCCCCTGAGCAAGGCCCTTAACTTGCAATTTCTTTGTCTTAGGAATGATGTTAATCTGCATCCAGCCCTGCAAGCAGGTCCTCCAACTTGCAGGGAAAACTTGGGAGTTGGTGGCAGGATTGGCACTCCAGACACTGTTCCAGTGACGTACTGAGGTGTCACACGCTGCACTTGGGTCCCAATCCAGCAGATTTGTTGTCTGGTGGGTGTGGCAACATGCTATCAGCACATGCTCCCAACCTCTCTCTCTCTTTCTATTTGAGCATGATCACTTTTGTTTTTTTTATTTTATTCTCAAAGGAAATGCACACCTATTGGTTAGCTTCTTTAATCATCATAACAGATGCTCTTAATCACTTATTAATATTAGATAACCCAAGATGGTTGGATTCAGTAAAAAACAAGTGGTGGGCATCTGAACTGTAGAACTGTTGGACTGCTTCTTGTTTTCATTGCATGACACTGATATTCTACAGCAAACCCACCAACCAAGTGAAAATAAATAGGCAACCTGAAGGAGGAACCAGAAAACCCAGATGAAATGGCCTTTACAATTTTCATGGCATATTCCTGGTTGTTTACATCGGGGCTACAGAAGTTCAATGACAGAGCAGAAGACTGCTTGGCTTTGGAATCTGGAGTTTAGAGGATCTGGAATTTTTAATCCAGTGGTACACCACTGTATTTGCAGATCATGTAAAAAAATAATATTAGTGTTCTTTAAATACTTTGCAGTGTGACCGCACGGCTATGAAACACAGGTTTAATGGTTCTTTTCATGCACTAGAGATAGCTATCCTCAATAAGGACGAACATATCTCTGAAATATCAAACAAACCCAAGATGGAGGTGTCTTTTGCTGTGCCAAAGTCTAAGATATCAAAGAAGGGACACAAGGAAGAATATTAGCTGTGCTTTTCTATTTTTGAATTCTGATCTAGTTTTGTCATTTTGGGAGAAAATAACACAAGTCTTTCAATGGCTACCTTTAATTCAATGTAGTTAAATCAATAACATTTTAGAATAAGTATTTAAATTAAGGAAGCAGGTTCTCTCCCATCTTTAACTCCATTTACCTTTATTTATTTATTAATTTATCTATTTACTTACTTTTACTGGCTTAAAGTTTTACTCTGCTGGCCTAGCTCTCTTTCTCAGGAATGGGGGTTGATTTGTCTTGAACCTTTTTGTTTTTTTTGTAAAACTTGAGTTGTTTGTAAGGAATGTTATTTTAATAAAGTCAATAAAAATAAATAAATAAATGATTCAATGCAGTTAAAGAGTAATTATGTTGATTAAACTATAGAGGTGAGATCCAGTCCATTGCAGTGCATAAAACCAACCAGTATAATATACCATATTTTAGAAACCCAGAATTATCCAAAAATGCAAAGCACTACTCACCAAATACCAAAAACGCACTGAAAGTGTCAAGGATTCAAAGAGATGCCTCTGGAAGATCATACAATGCTATTAAAAAAAAAACATTATATTGTTCTGCCTGTGTATTAACTAATAACTTAACGAGAAACTGTACAGCCAATATTGGTGCCTCTAATTTGGCAGAAGCATATGGGTCACTTCTGTTCCCAATGACCCAACCCCTCTATCTTTGAATAAGATGCCAGTTCTGCTGTAGAGCATAGAGGGTATAAAGAGAACAAGGTTTCATACTCCTTTATATAGAGATGTCTGTGCAAATGGCTCCACTACGAACTATGCAGTACAGTGTTAATGCATACTTCAGTGGCCACCCCTGCAGGAAACTGAGATGTTTGCTATCAATCAATCAAGCCAATAGACCTTCAGCTTAGTTGTCCAAATGCAAAGAATTTCCTACATCCCAATCCGTCTACACCCATCAGCTATGTTATAACTACCTGCCTAATACTGTATAGGTCCTGCTTTTGCCTCCAAAACAGCACTGACCCATTGACGCAAGGACTCCACAAGACCTCTGAAGGTGTCCTGTAATATCTGGCACCAAGCTGTTAGCAGCAGATTCTGCAAGCCCTCTAAGTTGTGAGGTGAGGCCTCCATTGATCATACTTGTTTTTCCAGCACATCCCACAGATGCTTGATTGGCTTGAGATTTGGGGAACTTGGAGGATAAGTGAACTCCATTAACTCTTTGCCATATTACTCAAACCATTCCTGAAAAATGTTTGCATTATCCTGCTGAAAGTGGCCACTACCATTAGTGAATAATGATGCCACGAAGGAGTGTATGTTGTCTGCAACAATCTTTAGGTAAGTGCCATGTGTCAAAGTAACATCCACATGAAGGCCAGGACTCAAGGTTTCCCAGCAGAACATTGCCCACAGCATCACACTGCCTTTGCCAGATGGCATTCTCACCATAGTGCATCCTCTGGCCATCTCTTACCCAGAACATTGAGGCACTCACACTTTTATCACCATGATCTAAAAGAAAATGTGATTCATCAGACCAGGCCACCTTCTTCCATTGCTCCATAGTCCTGTTTTAATGCTCATGTGCCCACTGTGGACACTTTTGGCAGGGGACAGGGGTCAGTATGAGCACTCTGACTGGTCTGTGGCTACACAGCCCATACACATCAAGCTGCACTGTGCGTTCTGACACCATTCTATCATGGTCAGCATTTAGTTTTTCAGCAATTTGTGCTACAGTGACTCTCCTGTGGGATTGGACCTGATGGGCTAGCCTTTGCTTCCCACAATGAGCCTTGGATGCCCATGATCCTGTTGCCAGTCAACTGATTGTCCTTCCTTGGACCACTTGTGGTGGGTTTGAACCACTACAAACCAGGAACATCCCATAAGCCTTGTCACATTGGAGGTGCTCTGACCCAGTCATCTTGCCAACAAAATCTGGCCCTTGTCAAAATCAGTCTGATCCTTTTGCCCATTTTTCCTGCTTCCAACATATCACATTCAAGAACTGACTGTTCACTTGCTACCAAATATATCCCACCCCTTGACAGGTGTCATTGTATCAGGATAATCAATGTTATTCACCTCACCTGTCAGTGGGTTTAATGTTGTGGCTGACTGGCGTATACTAGCATGACATAACACTTTCAAACCCACCTAAGCCAAATTAAGATTTGTGTGGGGTCCAATTCTTACTCCAGCATCACTGATGAGTGCAAAGTAAAGGGCCAGTTTATACTTCATGCTCAGAACGCGTACACGCCCGCATCATGGCTGCCACACGTTTCCAGCGTTCTTTTCACGCGTCCTCTGAGCAGGTCCTCAGAAATTAACACGATGCGTGCGCGAGTTGCAGTACCAGCAAAAAGTCGGGAGGCGCAGTGTGCTAAAAGTTGGAACGTGATGTCAGAGTCTCTGTTTACTATCTACATGTGACAGAAAGCCGCTGTGCAGATCCTACAGGGATCGATGTGCGTGCTTCGCTGTTTGATGAATGGTTCGATGTGGTGAAGCAAAATGCCGACAAGCAGATGCATTCATGGTGCTTTTATATTCAAGCGTCGCATAATCCCGATTGTAATGACACGATACATTTTAAAAGTCTAACATACCATCTTTTGTGCCGTCTTTTTTTTTTTGCAACTTCACAACAGTAACATAATGTATAGTGCAGAATTTGAGCCACTGGGAAAAAATAAAGGATACGGTGAAAACGTGTATTTTGTGATGAAAGTTGAAATTTCGGCTTTAATCTTGAAATGTCCACTTTAACCTCGTAGTTTACTTTATCATTAAAGCAGACCATCGTAAACGTCATCCCAGTTTTTAATCGCTGTGAGCTTCTTGGACCTGACAGCAGTGGCAAGCAGCAATAGATCACCACACAGAACTAATTAAATGTATGATATTTGAACTCTCTACACATTTAGAATCTTTAGATTTATACTTGGTATCACTTTCATGATGAAATGCATTAAAGTGTGTATGTTACATTTTATGTATAATTTCGTTTAAATAATGAATACTGTTAATAATTACACACATGGGGGTGGCACGGTGGTGGAGTGATAGCACTGCTGTCTTGCATGGAGTTATGTTGCTGGTATTTCCTGCTTGTATTCTGTGCTCCGGTTTCCTTCCAAAGATATGCAGATCTGGGGATTTGTTGCCGCTAAAATGACGCTAGTGTGTGTGCGTGCTTGTATTCACCTTGCGATGAGCTGAGGCCTCGTCCAGGGATTGTTTTTCACTCATGCCCAATGCTTGCTGGAATGAACACATCCCTGGATTGACGGATTTAATCAATAAACATTCTTTTCAGAGATATTGCGGTAAGGTGTTATTGGAATTTAATAGGTGTTCTAGGCAATTCACAACACAGAGAAGCTGAACATGTCCTCAGAGTGATAATATCTCGCACTGCCACCTGGTGGATTCCTCCAGATTTACATAAAGTACGGGCACAAGTATAAACACTATAACGCTTGTGTAGCAGGAGCGTCCTCTGCAGCATGGGTCGCGTCACGTACTCCAGCCTAACAAACAGACCTGGGGCCTCATGTATAAACGGTGCGTACGCACAGAAATGTTGCGTAAGAACTTTTCCACGTTCAAATCGCGATGTATAAATCTAAACTTGGCATAAAGCCATGCACTTTTCCACGGTACCTCATACCTTGTCATACGCAAGTTTTCCGCTCGGTTTTGCAATGCAAAGCAATGCTACTGTTCCTGTGTGGTCACTCCTTATTTTCCTGACGCTGCTTTATAAATACACTGAAACTAACCTCATATTGTTTATTAGTTTAATGCATCTGATTGTAATTAACTTGTAACAATATAATGGTCCAGGGAATAGCCATAGTATTCCAAATACCATAACTGCTTTAGCGTTGTTACTCTAACTGCACCTTCTTCTTTCAGCTGCTCCCGTTAGGAGTTGCCACAGCGGATCATCTTTTTCCATATTACTCTCACTGCACCACTCAGAGTATTTATATCACTGTATCTGAGTGTGAATCACAGCAGCAGCTGATCGTAAAGAGAATTATCGGTATACGGCATTAAGCACACGCTGCCTCGGCCACGGCAAAACGTTTCAAAGCCTTTTCTGTATGGACCTCACGGTTCAGAAATAGTTTCATCCCAAGAACTTTAAACGCACTCAATCAATTGCTCCTTGTAGAACTGTTTGAACTTAAGTACAATTACCTCACTGTAAACTTGCACTACAGTTACATTACACAATCTGCGCCACTTTATAAAGCGCGTATTTACATATGATGACGATATCATTTTTAAGACGAAATGCAGCAAAATATGTTTATTATATTATACAGATGAAAGTTTAACTTCATTTAAATAATCTATATTCTTCACTGGGACTGGTGTGAAGGATAGAATTATTAAACATATACTACGAAGATATTTCAATGTTCCTTAAACGTTTTGAAGAATCGGCACTCTAAGCTTACAGATGGCTTAACATCTATTACAGAGCTGATTGTGTGGCGATCGGTTACTTGGAGAAAGAAAAGCAAGTACTGCAGGGGTGGCTACGCTAATATATATCTATACTAATAAAAGGCAAAGCTCTCACTCACTGACTCACTCATCACTAATTCTCAAACTTCCCGTGTAGGTAGAAGGCTGAAATTTGTCAGGCTCATTCCTTACATCTTACTTAGAAAAGTTGGGCAGGTTTCATTTTGAAATTCTACACGTAATGGTCATAACTGGAATCTATTTTTCTCCATATACTGTAATGGACGTTAGCTCGATGGCCATGGGGGGCGGAGCTGTGTGTGACATCATCACGCCTCCCACGTAATCACGTGAACTGACTGTGACCGCAGTACGTAGAAAAGAAGAAAGAGCTCCTAAAAATAAAACAGTGGAGAACCCGTGGATTAAATAAAAAGGCTGCTTAGTTGGCGAAGCAAGGAAAAACGACGGCCTTATATGGCAGTAGTATAGTGGCGTCACTATTATACATCAGATTTTGACAGGTGTATGTCCTGCCCCCCCTGGCATTTCCGGTACCCACCTGCTGCCACCTGGTTAATGGGCATTTCCATCCGCGCTCTGATGTCTGCTGGTTGTCAGATGCGCTGTTTGACCGGCATCGGACCTTTTGTCAATCATGCATAAGGAAAATGGTCGGCCGATCTTAGCCTTGATGCTAAACTGGGGGCTGATCATCTTTGTGATTAGAGACGGACCTTTGGGAGCCTGTAAGGTGTCAAAAAAGATCAGTCATCAATGGGGCGGAGCAGACATCCTACTCCTATCTGCGTGCAGCGCCCGGGGTGTGTACAGAGAGTACAGAGAGTGTGATTGACAGACCCCGGTGAGAGGATGTACAAGAAAACTTGAGAGAGAATCTATTACACACCCAAGGAACCTGGCAGTACAGCCCAAAACACCCCTTGAGCATCCCGTTACCTCACCCACCTTGTAAAACCATGCCCTTTATAAAGCAAGGCATATGGTAGATGCCCAAGTGTTTAAAACAATAACTTTCAGAGTGGATGTACAAGGAAAGGTTTCAGAGAGAATCTATGACACACCCAGGGAAAAAAACCTGGCAGTGCGTCCCAAACACACCCATGGGTATACCGTTACCTTGCCCACCATGTAAAATCCATGCCCTTTATAAAGCAAGGCATATTTCAGATACCAAAAGTGTTTTAACACAACAAGTTTTATTCAATGATTCAAAAAAAGATGCCAAAGTGTCTTAAACAACAAGTTTTATTGAAGCAAAATTCCAAACACAGCAAAATAAGATCTGGCCTTCACTGAGTTACAAATTGTTTGCTATACATTAAAATTGTTTAAAGTATGAATAAAAGCTGGAGAAATAGCCGTAAAATAATCACACAAGCATATTTGTATACATATTTGCAATTCACTTGAAAAGAAACAAAAACACAAGAAAATGTATACATATAGGAGTACGCAAATGAAAATTCAAAACCAGGTCCAAACCCATCAGTGAGTCAGTAATACACCTAAAATAAAAAATGTTTAAGCCAGCACATACTTTATATATTTATATTTCACTAAATTATGCAAGCCTATTTTCTGTTTGGAACAGAGCCGACCACATAAAGCTGGTCTTCACAGGCTGAATCAGTTTTGCGTATGCATCAATGGGTCTCTCTCCCTGCTCAAATTCAGCTATAATATCATCCACATCAATCTTGATAGCTTTACGAAAACAAGGGAGATTGTACATTTTTAACAAAGCACACACACAGGACACAAGTCTCTCTTCTAGCCCTTTTGAGCATAAATAAGCTATGTCTATATGCAATAATTGGTTTAGTGAACCAAATTACAAAATGTGTCCATCTGGTATATATTTTTTCTCTTGACATTCCATACATTTTTCCACTAAATGTTCAACAGAGCTAAACACATAAGCCCAAATGACTGCGTGACCAATATGGTCATAATGAATCTTTTTTATTAGATATAATATAAGGAGAAAACCTTCTATAGGTTGCATTACGTGTCACGCTGGGCAGGGACCTGGTTTTCCTTGTTCTAGCTGCCGAGTCTTGGTTCCTCTGACAACAGAAACAAAAACAGTTAGCCGACAGAAAATATAACGCAAACAGATCTTGTTTAGCATGGATAATGCAGTTTGCTTAGGTTTCTGTAAATTAATGTTGGTTTAAAAAAACAGTAATGGTGATTAGAGACAAGTTCAAAAGCTGCTGTCCGAATCTTGGACTTTGTTGCATGGTCTTTTGTATAAGCCGAAAGTGTTTACTTCAGCAACAAACTGCTTCAGACAGTTAAGAGTATGAATTTTACTTTGTTTCACAATTCTTAACCATATGTATTAATCTTTAAATACTGATCTGTCGACAGATGCTGGAAACACAAGGGTGCATTTCCCCAGGATCAGATTCTAGTAAAATGTGCCCATCCTGAGATTCGGAACCCAAACGGCATGCTAAACAAGACCCAGTTAATACATCTCTTACACAGGTGCAGACCACGTAAGCTACAACAGACTTTACATAATGCTTCATTAAAATCAATCCGGCTCTGTGACTGCGATGGCTGACAAGTGTTTGAGAATATATACACCGGTCTTGAGACTTCAGCCTTAAAGTTGAACAATCTTTCACACTGTGCTTAAATATGTCACCGGCCATCGTCACTCTATGGGGAAAAAAAGAAAAGAAATGTCTAGCGAAAAAACACGTTGGAATGGATGAGTGAACAATACACTTACAGTATGCACAAACAAGCACAGCTGAGGTTCAAGAGAAACAGAACAATTGTTTCAACGATCAATTACCAGTAGCAAGTAAATTTAGCAGAGATGTCTTATTACTCAAAATTCAATGATGGATATAAAATTTATCCTCACGTGTATCAATGTGCTCTCAAAATATGCTTGGGCTGTGTAAATAAAAGGCCAAGACAGGGAAAGAAGTTTCTCTGGGTTTTAGTTTGATCTTTAGACAGGGTCGAGTTCCTAAAAAGCTACAGACAGGCCAAGGCAAAGAATTTTATAACACATTGGTACAAAAACTTCTAAGACAGAACAATATTGTACATTTGTACATTTGTCACGAACAGCGATATAAAGGCCAGCATAGTAAAACGATTCAATAGCACCTTAAAATCCAAAATGTGGAAATATTTTACATATGCCAATACTTTTCGGTATATAGACGTCCTGTCAGACTTTCTGCAGAGTTATAACCACAGTTTACACACCACGATTAAAACAAGACCTGTAGATGTGACTCCTGAAAATGTTCTGAGTGTTTGGAAAACAGTCTATGGTAGGGCCGGGCAAAGAAAATCTCCTCCGTGCACTTTGAAAATAGGTGATCATGTCTGAGTTTCAAAATTAAAAAGTGTATTCGAAAAGGCTATGAGCAGTCGTTTACAGATGAGATATTTATTATCGTGGACTCTTAAAATGGATCAAACCTGTCTATAAACTAAGATTATGCAGGTGATGAAATTCAAGGGCGATTTTATGCAGAAGAGTTACAAAAAAATAAACCCTGATGCTAACCAGGTGTACTGCATCCAGAAAATTCTAACCACTCACGGGCGTGGTAGAAACAAGCAAGTGTTGGTAAAATGGCTTGGTTGGGACAAGAAATTTAACAGTTGGGTCAATGCTTCAGAAGTGAAAGACAAGGAGTTGAGAAACCAAGAAAAAATGTCTAAAGTCAGAAATGGATTTTATAAAACACTGCTGAATAATTCATCAGCCAGAACTTTTTCCAACAACACGACAGCACCATTAACCGTTCAGGAAGCCAAGACAAAAGAACTGCCCAGAGACTGGATGTACAATAAGGTTTTAGAGAGAGAATCTATTACACACCCAAGGAAACTGGCAGTGCAGCTCAAACACACCATGGGCATCCCATTACCTCAGCCACCTTCCAAACCATACCCTTTATAAAGCAAATCATAAAGTAAACACCAAGGTGTCTTAAAAACAATACCTTTATTGTATATTTCAAGGACACACAGTTTGCATCCTTTACCTCATGATCTAACCCAACCCATCTGATATAACATGATACATAAAGGGAGAGAAAAAAAAGGATATCAAAGTGTCTTAAAACAACAAGTTTATTGAAGCAAAATTCCAAACATAGCAATTAACATGTAGTCTTTGCTTTCAGAGTTGCACACTGTGTGCTATACATTTTATATTTTTTTTAAATGTATGAATAAAGCAGGAGAAACAGCAGGAAAATATTCACTGATACATACAGTATATGATGTAGGCATCATACATGTTTGTTGGTGTAATGCACTCATAGACAATAATGTTTTGTACTGTATGTTGCAAACTTCATTGAAAAGGTTTCTTGAGCATTCTGTTCATAAATTTGTCAAAAGAGACTTTGGGTAAATTACAGTATGAAACTGCTTAGGAAAATTATACAAACAAGCTTGTGTGAATGAGATCAGTAACCCATTTGAAAAGAAACAAAAACACAAGAATTGTATACAAGTATGAGAACACAATCGAATTGCAAACCAGGTCCAAACCCATCAGTGAACCAATAATACCCCTAAATAAAAGTGTTTAAGTCAGCACATGTTTAATATATTTGTATTTCACCAAATTATGCAAGCCTATTTTCTGTTTGGAACAGAGCAGACTGCTAAAAGCTGGTCCTCACAGGCTGAAGCAGTTGTGCATAAGCATCAACGGGTATCTCTCCCTGCTCAAACACCGACATAACATCATCCACCTTTCTCTTGACAGATTTAAGAAAACAGGGGAGATTATACATTTTTAGCATAGCACAGACAGGACACAAGTCTAGCCTTTCTAGCCCTTTGGACCATAAATAAGCTAGGTCTATAAGCCCAAGAACGTTTTTAGATAGGCATAGATCCAAATTACCCGTTTAGATTTCTCTGGTTCATGTTCTACCGACTGGTTATCTTCTATAATGAGGACTCCAGTCTCTGCTTTAGCGGTATGTTTTGTTGTTGCAGAACCCATGTTATGCTTCTTTTTAGTAAAAGAAAACAGATAATGGTGTGTCTCGGCGATGGACCAGCAAGCTCCAATGCCACGAAGGACCAGCGGGAACGCTCGACTGGCCAAGCGACACGGGTAAGCTGGGATCGGCAAGATCCGATGCCGCGACGAACCAATGAGGACACTCGACTGTCCAAGCGACACAGGGACTATGGTTAGCGTAGCCAGTTAAAACCTTGCAAAAGTGGTGGACTCGACCAACCAACTTCAGCTCGGTCAAAAGAAATGTTAGCTGTAAAACAAGCGTTGGTGTCTCCTTTCTGACTTGGACAGCGGTGGACTCAGCCGACCTGCTAGGTCTCTGTCATAAGGAGATGGCTACTGGTGCTTGGTTTTACCCAAAGGAGAGACAGAAAATAAAAGGCGAGAGAAAAAGAAAAAAAAAAAACAAACAAAAAAAAAACCAGCACAACTTACTCACTTCTTATTATTGAGGAGCCCGGGCCTTTGGGCCCAAATATCTGTACTTAATGCTTTTGGGCGAGGCTTTTACAACGCTGGGGCCAATCAAAACGTTTTAAGAAAAGATTTTTTAAGATAACCCGCCAACATATTTTTAACTAATCAACAAACACATGCCGCTTGTTAAGCTAGCCAATGGAATTACACCATGCTGGTTCGGGCGTGTGCTGAGTGCATCCAGCGCTTCCCAAATTCAGAACCGCCAATCAGGATACACACCAGGCAGCTAGGATGTGAAGAGTCTCTATGGCTAAAAGGCAATATGGCGCGACAGAAAAAAAATGTGTGAACTGGTCTGTCAATGAAAACGGTGTTAGCATATGAATTTAACAGTAACAGACAAAATCTTTATAATACTGTACATGGAAAGGTGGCGCACTCATAGGGCAGCCGCTTTCTAACCCATTAGATCTGGTTTTGCGATTGGGGACGAGAGCAAAAATAAGACAGGTCTTTTTAAGTGTGTGTATATAAGTATCTATTTATCTATCTATATTATCATGATTAAAATATTAATGTGTGTTATTCTAACATAGCCCCATAAACTAATGGTAAAAAAATGGAATGCTCTTCTTGTCATTCTTAATAAACACAATTTAATTTATAATACTCCTAGAAGTTGGTAAGACACGCTAGGGCTAACGGTTTTGTAAATAAATAAAAATCCGGTTACGCGTTAATATTTATATATGTCATGAATGTGTGTACACGTTTCATTAGTCTTTTTATTCCTGGCATGATTAACTTGTACCTTTAAAAAGAAGAAAATGCGTTATTTTTGTGCATAGCACCCATTTATTAGCCTAAGTAACTAGGATATGTTAATAAAAAAGAAGCAGCGTTGCTACTCTGTGTATTGGCCCGTGGCGCATGCATAGAGCTGTCGCTTTCTAAACCAGCAGATCGGGGTTATTATGACCTTCCATTACGGTGTGTCATTCTTTTATAGACCTTAATACGCGCAATTTAATTTATGTTAGGCCTAGAAGTTGGTAAGTCACGCTGGGGCAGACGGTCTTGTAAATAAATAAATAAATAAATAAAAACCCGGTAACGCGTTAATATTTATGTATATATAGGTCATGATGGTGTGCACGTGTAATTTGACTTTTTATCCCTGGTATGCTTAACTTGAGCCTTAAAATAAGAATAAGAAGAAAAAAAAATGAACTAGAGCCACGGATGCGTGTGTTGGCTGGTGGCGCACCCGTAGAGCTGTCACTTCCTTAAGCTAGGGGATCTGGGTTCCCGTCAGGGCAGACAACAAAAGTAAAACATTGACTTTTCAAATGTGTATATGATTATGCATTACTGTATGTTATTCTATTATAGCCAAGTAAACTAAGTGGTCGAATGGAATTCTAGCAGGAGTTTGAAATGAATAATAGATTTTTACTCGCGAAGGCAGATAGGAAGAGCATTCCAAATTTTAGGGGCCATCACACTGAAAGTTCTGCTACCCATAGTTACTAACCTGTATTTAGCTACGGTGAGTAAATTAGCGTCTCAATGATCTTAAATCTTTACCCAGGGTAATCCGAAACACGTTTCTAACGGTTCAAAATCCTTATAAATAATTTTTCTTTACAAAAAGTAACACTCGTCAGGGGGACACTGGAATCTGTTGCTGCTCTTTCAGATGAGGCGAGTGTAGAGGGCCTTGTTGGAACATTCTAGATGTACCCTATTACATAAAATGAAATGATAAAATTCATTGGAATATACGTTTCATCGTCTGTGGGACATTCCAGAGGTATTACATAAAATAAATGATGCAATTTAATTGTAGCATCTGTTTTACAGTTATGTTTCACCATGTGTCCATAAATGATAACAGCTGATTACGTCATGTTAGGTGGTTATTGGTCTATTATATATAACATGGACGGAATTACACATTAAATATTTTATGCATTTAGCATTCCTGGAGCATTATGGCTCGCTTCTTAGATTCGGATGAAACTGATGATCACCTTTCCGACTGCCACAGAATTAAAATTTGTATATTATATATTCATGTATAATTAGTGAAAAAAAAACTACTTTGTCCTGGTCTGGAGATTGCTCCCGAAGGGGATACAATACTATTTGTATGTACAAAGTCAATTTTAAAATACCGCCACAATATTTCTTACCAGGATTTTCAGCACGTGAGAAATTGCTTGAATCTCTATTGATGACTGTCTCGCCGAAAAAAGAGCACCGTAAAGCAACCCAGACATGTCTTAACGACATTATTAGTATGACAACATCTTGGCAGATCCCAGGTACGAAAACAAAACAAAAACAAAAAAATAAATAAACATTTGTTGTTTAACGATATATATATATTGTAGCGACCCGTGGTGGAGTCTTTAAAGATTTTAGAGCCGAACTCTGCCGTGCACCTCTCCCAAGCTGTCGGCTAGCGGATTGCCAGCGTTATGCACGCAGCTGCACCCAGATCTTTAGATAACGAGCACTCGTGTCCCATACACCACACGACTCCGAGTGTCTCGGCAATAATTGCTTAGATAGAATCTTAGCAATGATACAGCTCTGTCCTGTTGTATCTTTTTATTAACAGATAGCTAGTAAAACAAAGCTTAAAAATCATTGTATAGCCATTGTCAAGGTCATTTACGGAGCCATCTTTCTCATTTATGGTGACTATTTACAATAACAACAACCCCGGACGGCGATAACCCAACCCACCCCACTGATTGAGCACAAACACATACAACACTTACAACAAGAAAGACAATTAGGTTAAGTTAATTTCGACACAACAATAAGCTTTACATAAATTACCCATAAATTCCCCACAAACTATTTACATAAATTACCCATACGGCGTCACTCCGCCAGCGCTTGCTGCCGGGTCGTTACACAGCCCCCTCCCAAGAGGGTTAGTGTCCCCACAACCCTACTCATCACAAACAAAATCGAGCAAGTGTCCTGGCCGGCGACGGACACGCTTCGGCCTGCCGGAGGTGCCATTATTTGGGTCAGGCTCAGTCCTGAGACTGTCAATGTCCGTCTCTGCGCCGGGGGTGGAGGTTGGAGAGCCGCTTGTATCCTCGAGTCGTTCTTTCTCTGGGGCCAGTGGGTGGTATGGTGCCAACCGGTCCTTGTGTAGCACCACCCGTCTGCCCCGTCCAGGCATTCGGACTTGGAAAACTACCTCCGAAATTTTGTCCAAAATTTCTCCAGGTCCCTGCCAATGATGAGTTAATTTTGGAGACAGTCCCCGTTTCCGTTGCGGGCAAAATACCCACACTTTGTCCCCTGGTTTCAGCGTCGGGCCATGAGCCCGTGTGTCGTAAGCCCGTTTCTGGCGAGCTCCAGCTCCCTCCAAGGCCTCCCTGGCCAGTTGATGAATGGTGTCCAGCCGCTCTTTTAACCGTCTAAAATAATCCATTTCGGGCCCACCAACAATCTCAGGCTCAGGGGGCGAGCCAAACACCAAATACACTGGCGTGCGAAGTTCCCTCCCAAACATCAGCCCCGCTGGTGTGCATTGGCTCGATTCTTGCACTGCTGTCCGATATGCCCACAGGACCAGAAGCAAATGTTGCTCCCAGTCCCGCTGGTGTTGACTGGTCAGGATTGCCAGTTGAGTGGCCAGGGTGCGATTAAATCGCTCGACTAATCCATCACTTTGTGGGTGAAGGGTGGTGGTCCTGGTCTTTTTCACCCCCAGTCGCTGACACACCTCCCTGAACAAACGGCTCTCGAAGTTCCGCCCCTGATCGCTGTGGAGCTCGTCCGGAACTCCAAATCGAGTGAACATTTCATCCACTAGTTTTTGAGCCGCTGTGGAGGCACTCTGATCCGGAACTGCATACGCCTCTGGCCATTTGGTGAAGTAATCCATTGCTACCAAAACGAAATGATTTCCGGCTTCCGTTACAGGAAAAGGACCCAGTACATCCACTCCAATTCTCTCCATGGGTGCCCCGACAAGGTATTGCTGCAATGGCACGTGAGAACGTTGACCAGGTCCTTTTTGCGCAGTGCAGATGTCACAGCAGTGGACGTGCAGCCTCGCGTCTTGCCGACACCCGGGCCAATAAAACCGCTGCCGTAGTCGACGCACTGTCTTAGCGTTTCCGTAGTGTCCGGATCCAGCTGCTCCGTGGACCCATCGGAGGACCTTGGCGTGCAAAGCCTGGGGAACCAGCAGTTGTTGTCAGTCAATTCCCCCGGGTGCTTGCTACCGTCTGTAGATTACGCCATCGTGCAACTCCAAGTTGCCCTACTGGGAGTGTAGTAGTTTGAGTTCAGGCCCCTGTGACGACACGGTTTGCCAGTCGGGACGTTCTTGTGTCTCCAACCAGCCCTTTACCTTTTCTAGTGCTTGGTCGTTCGCCTGTAACTGCCTCAATTGGTCAATAGTGAATGGCTCCCCTACTCCAACAGTGTCATCTATCCTTGCGGATGCTGACGATGGCCCCAGACCCCTTTCTTCCTGAGGCATGGACGCCTGGAGAGGGCATCAGCGTTGGCATGCTGCCGTCCTGGTCGGTGCTGTATCTCGAAGTCATATTCCTGTAGAATCTCCATCCACCTTGCCACCTGGCCCTCTGGTTGCCGGAAATTCAACATCCAGGTGAGGCTAGCATGGTCAGTCCGCAGCGTGAACCTAGTGCCCAATAGGTAGGGCCGAAAGTGCCGTAACGCTAGGATCACTGCCAACAGTTCCCGCCGAGTGACACAGTAATTCCTCTCCGTCGACTGAGGCTGCAGCTGTAATAAGCTACCACTCTCTCCAGCCTCCCCCTTCTGTCAGAGTACGGCCCCAATCCCCACATTGCTAGCGTCAGTGTCCACCACAAAAGGTTGGTTGGGGTCAAGGTACGCCAGGACAGGCGCTGACGAGGGCAGCCTTTAATTGTTGGAAAGCGGCTGTGCAGTCCTCCGTCCACCCAAACTGTTGGCCCTTACTCGTCAGTCGGTGCAAGGGGCTGGCAATGGTTGCAAAGTTTTTTACAAACCTCCTGTAATATGAGGCTAAACCCAGGAAGCTCCGCAGTTCGGTGATGTTGGCTGGTGGGGGCCAGTTGCTCACGGCAGCCACCTTTGCTGGGTCTGTAGCCACCCCACTCTCGCTGATTACGTGCCCTAGAAACTGGGTCTGTCGGGCGAGAAGATTGCATTTCTCAGGGTTCAACTGCAACCCGGCGCTACGAATGCCAGTCAGGACCTCCCTTAAATTGTGCACAGCCTGGTCAAAGTCTCTGGCATGAATCAACAGATCATCTAAATAGACCACACAACGGGTTCGGGGAATGTCTTTTAGGACCCGCTCCATTAGTCTTTCAAAAGTGGCCGGTGCATTACAAAGTCCAAACGGCATTACCTTAAACTGCCACAGCCCTTGTCCGATGGTGAATGCAGTTTTGGGTCGGTCCTCTGCTGCCAGTTCTACCTGCCAATATCCACTGCGCAAGTCCAAGGTGCTGAACCAACGGGATCCAGCCACATAGTCCAATGCATCGTCGATGCAAGGCAGTGGGTAAGAGTCTTTTCGAGTGACTGCATTTAGTTTACGAAAGTCCACACAAGGGCGCCAACCCCGTTTTCTTCCGCACCATGACCATGGGTGCGGCCCAGGGACTGTCCGAAGGCTCAATAATGTCGTTGGTTACCATCTCGCGAATCAATTCTTCGGCAGCTTGGCGTTTTGCAAGAGGCAATCGGTGGGGGCGCAAACGAATGGGAGCGGCGTGGCCAGTGTCAATGTGGTGTTTTACTAACGAGGTTCTGGTGCAGTCCTCCTCTCGAACCGCAAAAATGTCCACAAAGTCCTTCAGTAATTTCTGGAGTTGCTCCTGCTGTGGCGTGCTCAGATGTTCACCACTTTGATGGCCCAATTCCTCCACAGCGGCAACCGTCTCAGCTGATGGGGGGTCGTGCGATGAATTTGACTGTCCAGCAATACTCTCCTGGGGGTTCTCTTGAACCCTTGCCACTTCCAAACAATGGTTGGGAGCCGGTGAGCAGTGGTGTCCAGGTGAATCCACTCTGGCAGTCCTTCCAGGACGGTTCCAGCCCGACCGGAGCGGCACAGTCTCATTACCCAAACAAAGGACGGCCCTTGACACATCAACACGTGCTCCCCAGTGGGCCAACAAGTCCAACCCAATAATGCACTGGTCTTTAATGTCCGCAAGCCAGAATTCGTGGTTGGTCTGGCTCGTCCCTACCAACACAGATAACAGTTTCTTTCCGGCATTACTGTCCGCTCACCCGCACAGTCGTAGTTCGCTATTTGTGGGGTCCAGCCCTCTGGAAGAAGACCAGCGGTTTTGGGCAACACTCCTTTTGTAGCAAACAAATAGTGGACCCCGTGTCCACTAAAGCACTGCATGGCCGTCCGTCAATAGTGCAGTCTAGGTATAGTCCAGTGGAAAATCCACAGCGCCCAACTTTAAAGCAGTCATTGTGGAGGGGTGCTGAAAAACGGAGCGAGGGTCCCCTCACGGCCTCACCCTGATGTTGTTTCCCTGCGGTGATGCTGTACGAGGCAAAGGACTTGGGGCAGGGCAATCCCTGGCAAAGTGCCCTGGTTCTCCGCATCGAAAACAGCAGTCTACTCGTTGTCTCTGTTGGGGGGTTGATGTTGGTTGGGCGCGGCTGGCCTCCACTACCTCAGACGGGTCCCCTTCCACCCTTCGTTCAACTGCTCTTGTTAGTCGACTCGGGCGTGGCGTTCGTCTTGTCGGTGACTCAGCCTGTAGTACCTCTTCAACCCGCTCAGCCTCTCGTAGTGCCTCCCTCAAATCTCGGGGTGACGATAGACAGACATGCTGGCGAAGACGTTCTGGTGTGAGGCCCGCAGGAAAGCATGAAGACTGAGTTCCTCCTCGCTGCTGTCGAGAAAGTAGGGTAACCTTTTCGTGTATATACCCTGATGTCAGCGGCAAAGGCTCCTACACTCTCACCTTCACGCCGACGTCGGCTAGTCAGCTTTTCTCTGCTGCATTCTGCTGAAGTTCTTTGTCCAAAGCGACGGGTGAGAGCAGCGGTGAGAGCCTGAAGATCACGACACTCTTCCGATGGCAGATCAATGAGTACCTGAAGTGCGGGACCCTCCAAGGCAAGGGCCAAGTGTGTCGCAGCTTCCTCGCGGTTCCACTCATTGTGTATCGCGGCCAGATCCACTTGTGCAAGGTATGGCTCTAAGGGCGTCAATCCGCTGTATCGCGGCAGCTTAGCAGGTGACCGTGAGAAGAGGACCGGCCGACTGGTAACCTGGGGTATCGCTGCGGCAGCCGATGGCCCACTCTGGCCGTGCTTAGAAGATCGCAGCACTGTCCGGGGAACACTGGCACCATCAGGCCGGTCTGCCCCTTTTCTCCGCACAGCTCCGCTGATCAGGCGCTCCAACGTAACGCTGTTCTCTAAGATGGCACGCTCTAATTCTTCAAGACTCTGTTCCATAACGGCGTCTTCTAAACAGCCTGGTCTCAATCTTCTGAAACCAATGTAGCGACCCGTGGTGGAGTCTTTAAAGATTTTAGAGCCGAACTCTGCCGTGCACCTCTCCCAAGCTGTCGGCTAGCGGATTGCCAGCGTTATGCACGCAGCTGCACCCAGCTCTTTAGATAACGAGCACTCGTGTCCCATACACCGCACGACTCCGAGTGTCTCGGCAATAATTGCTTAGATAGAATCTTAGCAATGATACAGCTCTGTCCTGTTGTATCTTTTATTAACAGATAGCCAGTAAAACAAAGCTTAAAAATCATTGTATAGCCATTGTCAAGGTCATTTACAGAGCCATCTTTCTCATTTATGTTGACTATTTACAATAACAACAACCCCGGACGGCAATAACCCAACCCACCCCACTGATTGAGCACAAACACATACAACACTTACAACAAGAAAGACAATTAGGTTATTAAGTTAATTTCGACACAACAATAAGCTTTACATAAATTACCCATAAATTCCCCACAAACTATTTACATAAATTACCCATACGGCGTCACTCCGCCAGCGCTTGCTGCCGGGTCATTACAATATATATAACGTTATATACACACACTTAAAAAGACCTGTCTTATTTTTGCTCTCGTCCCCAATCGCAAAACCAGATCTAATGGGTTAGAAAGCGGCTGCCCTATGAGTGCGCCACCATTCCATGTGCAGTATTATAAAGATTTTGTCTGTTACTGTTAAATTCATATGCTAACACCGTTTTCATTGACAGACCAGTTCACACATTTTTTTCAGTCGCGCCATATTGCCTTTTAGCCATATGAGACTCTTCACATCCCAGCTGCCTGGTGTGTATCCTGATTGTCGGTTCTGAATTTGGGAAGCGCTGGATGCACTCAGCACACGCCCGAACCAGCATGGTGTAATTCCATTGGCTAGCTTAACATGCGGCATGTGTTTGTTGATTGGTTAAAAATATGTTGGCGGGTTATCTTAAAAAATCTTTTCTTAAAACGTTTTGATTGGCCCCAGCGTTGTAAAAGCCTCGCCCAAAAGCATATTTAAGTACAGATATTTGGACCCAAAGGCCCGGGCTCCTCAGTAATAAGAATTGGGTAAGTTGTGCTGTGTTTTTTTTTTTTTTTTCTTTTCTCTCTCCTTTTATTTTCTGTCTCTCCTTTGGGTAAAACCAAGCACTGGTAGCCATCTCCTTATGACAGAGACCTAGCAGGTCGGCTGAGTCCACCGCTGTCCAAGTCAGAAAGGAGACACCAACGCTTGTTTTACAGCTAACATTTCTTTTGACCGAGCTTAAGTTGGTTGGCTGAGTCCACCACTTTTGCAAGGTTTTAACTGGCTACGCTAACCATAGTCCCTGTGTCGCTTGGACAGGCGAGTGTCCTCGCTGGTCCGTCGCGGCATCGGATCTTGCCGATCCCAGCTTACCCGTGTCGCTTGGCCAGTCGAGCGTTCTCTCTGGTCCCTCGTGGCATTGGAGCTTGCTGGTCCATCCCCGAGACACACCATTATCTGTTTTCTTTTACTAGAAAGAAGCAAAACATGGATTCTGCAACAACAAAACATACCGCTAAAGCAGAGACCGGTGTCATCATTATAGAAGATAACCAGTCGGTAGAACATGAACCAGAGAAATCTAAACAGGTAATTTGGATCTATGCCTGTCTAAAAACGTTCTTGGGCTTATAGACCTAGCTTATTTATGCTCCAAAGGGTAGAAAGGCTAGACTTGTGTCCTGTGTCTGTGCTATGCTAAAATGTGTAATCTCCCTGTTTTCTTAAATCTGTCAAGAGAAAGGTGGATGATGTTCTGTCGGTGTTTGAGCAGGGAGAGATACCCGTTGATGCTTATGCACAACTGATTCAGCCTGTGAGGACCATCTTTTAGTGGTCGGCTCTGTTCCAAACAGAGAAAATAGGCTTGCATAATTTGGTGAAATACAAATATATTAAACATGTGCTGAATTAAACACTTTTATTTAGGGGTATTATTGGTTCACTGATAGGTTTAGACCTGGTTTGCAATTCGATTGTGTTCTCATACCTGTATACAATTGTGTTTTTGTTTCTTTTCAAATGGGTTACTGATCTCATTCACACAAGCTTGTTTGTATAATTTTCCTAAGCAGTTTCATACTGTAATTTACCCAAAGTCTCTTTTGACAAATTTATGAACAGAATGCTCAAGGAATCTTTTCAATGAAGTTTGCAACATACAGTACAAAACATTATTGTCTAGGAGTGCATTACACCAACATAAACATTTATGATGCCCACATCATATACTGTATGTATCAGTGAATATTTTCCTGCTGTTTCTCCTGCTTTATTCATACATGTAAAAAAATATATATAATGTATAGCACACAGTGTGTAACTCTGAAAGCAAAGACTACGTGTTAATTGCTATGTTTGGAATTTTGCTTCAATAAACTTGTTGTTTTAAGACACTTTGATATCCTTTTTTTCTCTCCCTTTATGTATCCTGTTATAACAGATGGGTTGGGTTAGATCATGAGGTAAAGGATGCAAACTGTGTGTCCTTGAAATATACAATAAAGTTATTGTTTTCAAGACACCTTGGTGTTTACTTTATGATTTGCTTTATAAAGGGTATGGTTTGGAAGGTGGCTGAGGTAATGGGATGCCCATGGTGTGTTTGGGCTGCACTGCCAGTTTCCTTGGGTGTGTAATAGATTCTCTCTCTAAAACCTTCTGTACATCCTGTCTCTGGGTCTGTCACTTCATGCTCTCTTGTTTCCTCATTCATTAGGGTAAATTGTGCTTCCTGGGTGATGGAATCGAACATTTGTGGGTAAGTCAGTTCCACCAGTGCCACTTCCCAGTCTCTGGGCAGTTTTATTGTCTTGGCTACCTGAATGGTTAATGATGCTGTTGTGTTGGGAAAAGTTCTGGCCGATGAATTACTCAGCAGTGTTATATAAAATGCACTTCTGACTTTAGACATTTTTTCTTGGTTTCTCAACTCCTTGTCTTTCACTTCTGAAGTCTTGACCCAACTGTTAAATTTCTTGTCCCAACCAAGCCATTTTACCAACACATGCTTGTTTCTACCACGCCCGTGAGTGGTTAGAATTTTCTGGATGCGGTACACCTGGTTAGCATCGGGGGTTTATTTTTTTGTAACTCTTCTGCATAAAATCTCTCTTTAATTTCATCACCTGGGTAACCTTAGTTTATAGACAGGTTTGATTCATTTTAAAAGTGTCATCGATAATAAATATCTCATCTGTAAACCACTGCTCATAGCCTTTTCGAATACACTTTTTAATTTTGAAACTCGGACATGATCACCTATTTTCAAAGTGCACGGAGTAGATTTTCTTTGCCCGGCCCTACCATAGACTGTTTTCCAAACACTCAGTATTTTCAGGAGTCACATCTACAGGTCTTGTTTTAATCGTGGTGTGTAAACTGTGGTTATAACTCTGCAGAACGTCTGACGGGACATCTATATACCGAAAAGTATTGGCATATGTAAAATATTTCCACATTTTGGATTTTAAGGTGCTTTTGAACCGTTTTACTATGCTGGCCTTTACATCGCTGTTCGTGACAAATGTACAAATGTACAATATTGTTCTGTCTTAGAAGTTTTTGTACCAATGTGTTATAAATTTTTGCCTTGGCCTGTATGTAGCTTTTAGGAACTCGACCTGTCTAAAGATCAAACTAAAACCCAGAGAAACTGTCTTGGCCTTTTATTTACACAGCCCAAGCATATTTTGAGAGCACATTGATACAAGTGAGGATAAATTTTATATCCATCATTGAATTTTGAGTAATAAGACATCTCTGCTAAATCTACTTGCTACTGGTAATTGATCATTGAAACAATTGTTCTGTTTCTCTTGAACCTCAGCTGTGCTTGTTTGTGCATACTGTAAGTGTATTGTTCACTCATCCATTCCAACACGTTTTTTTGCTTGACATTTCTTTTCTTTTTTTCCCCCATAGAGTGACGATGGCCAGTGACGTATTTAAGCACAGTGTGAAAGATTGTTCAACTTCAAGGCGGAAGTCTCAAGACCTGTGTATTTTCTCAAACACTTGTCAGCCATCGCAGTCACAGAGCCGGATTGATTTTAATGAAGCATTATGTAAAGTCTGTTGTAGCTTACGTGTTCTGCACCTGTGTAAGATGTATTAACTGGGTCTTGTTTAGCATGCCGTTTGGGTTCGAATCTCAGGATGGGCACACTTGTCTTTTACTAGAATGTGATCCTGAGGAAATACACCCTTGTGTTTCCAGCATCTGTCGACAGATCAGTATTTAAAGATTAATACACATATTTGGTTAAGAATTGTGAAACAAAGTAAAATTCATACTAAACTGTCTGAAGCAGTTTGTTGCTGAAGTAAACACTTTCGGCTTATACAAAAGACCATGCAACAAAGTCCAAGATTCGGACAGCAGCTTTTGAACTTGTCTCTAATCACCATTACTGTTTTTTTTTTAAAACCAACATTAATTTACAGAAACCTAAGCAAATTGCATTATCCATGCTAAACAAGATCTGTTTGCGTTATATTTTCTGTCGGCTAACTGTTTTTGTTTCTGTTGTCAGAGGAACCAAGACTCGGCAGCTAGAACAAGGAAAACCAGGTCCCTGCCCAGCGTGACACGTAATGCAACCTATAGAAGGTTTTCTCCTTTATTATATCTAATAAAGATTCATTATGACCATATTGGTCGCTCAGTCATTTGGGCTTATGTGTTTAGCTCTGTTGAACATTTAGTGGAAAAATGTATGGAATGTCAAGAGAAAAAATATATACCAGATGGACACATTTTGTAATTTGGTTCACTAAACCAATTATTGCATATAGACATAGCTTATTTATGCTCAAAAGGGCTAGAAAAGATAGATTTGTGTCCTGTGTGTGTGCTTTGTTAAAAATGTACAATCTCCCTTGTTTTCGTAAAGCTATCAAGATTGATGTGGATGATATTATAGCTGAATTTGAGCAGGAGAGAGACCCATTGATGGATATGCAAAACTGATTCAGCCTGTGAAGACCAGCTTTATGTGGTCGGCTCTGTTCCAAACAGAAAATAGGTTTGCATAATTTAGTGAAATATAAATATATAAAGTATATTTGCTGGCTTAAACATTTTTATTTTAGGTGTATTACCGACTCACTGTTGGACCAGGTTTTGAATTTTCATTTGTACTCCTATATGTATACATTTTCTTGTGTTTTTTTCTTTTCAAGTGAATTGCAAATTTATACAATTAAGCTTGTGTGATTATTTTACGGCTGTTTCTCCTGCTTTTAGTCATAGTTTAAACAATTTTAATGTATAGCAAACAATTTGTAACTCAAACTGAAGACCAGATCTTATTTTGCTATGTTTGGAATTTTGCTTCAATAAAATTTGTTGTTTTTAAGACACTTTGGCATCTTTTTTTGAATCATTGAATAAAACTTGTTGTTTTAAATCACTTTTGGTATCTGAAATATGCCTTGCTTTATAAAGGGCATGGTTTTACAAGGTGGGCAAGGTAACGGATGCTCAAGGGTGTTTTGGGCTGTACTGCCAGGTTCCTGGATGTGTCATAGATTCTCTCTGAAACCTTTCCTTCTACATCCACTCTGAAAGTTATTGTTTTAAACACTTGGGCATCTACCATATGCCTTGCTTTATAAAGGGCATGGTTTTACAAGGTGGGTGAGGTAACGGGATGCTCAAGGGGTGTTTTGGGCTGTACTGCCAGGTTCCTTGGGTGTGTAATAGATTCTCTCTCAAGTTTTCTTGTACATCCTCTCGCTGGGGTCTGTCAATCACGCTCTCTGTACTCTCTGTACACACCCCCGAGCGCTGCAAGCAGATAGGAGTAGGATGTCTGCTCTGCCCCATTGATGACTGATCTTTTTTGACACCTTACAGGCTCCCAAAGATCCGTCTCGGATCACAAAGATGATCAGCCCCCAGTTTAGCATCAAGGCTAAGATCGGCCGACCATTTTCCTTATGCATGATTGACAAAAGGTCCGATGCCGGTCAAACAGCGCATCTGACAACCAGCAGACATCAGAGCGCGGATGGAAATGCCCATTAACCAGGTGGCAGCAGGTGGGTACCAGAAATGCCGGGGGGGCGGGACATACACCTGTCAAAATCTGATGATGTATAATAGTGACGCCCCTATACTAATGGTATTTGTTTATAAAACTGGAGAAGCTGTGTAAAGGCTGCTTCACAAAAAAATCAGCGGAGCGCCTTATATGGGCAGGCAGTCAATTACACGGGAGGCGTGCTGAGTAGCGCAGCATCCTTACTTATGAATATGCTAGGCACAGTCCTTCACCCACGAATATATTTTACACCTTTGGAGAACCGCCAATGCCTCTTAAACATCTTAGATTCACAGGTGACGATTTGAGTAGTGGACACTTTGATGTTTATGAATATTTAAACTCTCAAAAGCTGAATGTGAAGTTATCGATGAAACTGGTTGTATGCTTACAATGCTTGACAGATGCCGAATGTCACTTCAACACTTTCAAAGTCCTGCAAATACTAACGTCATTGAAACAAATCATGAAACTCAAACCGATTATGACAGCAGCAATCCAAGCTGTGAGATTTGACGCAAGATTGCTTTTAACATGGCCAACTGTACGTTGCATCCTCAAGAGTAAGCTCAGCGCACAACTTGATCATATTACAACCGGAGGGCTGACTTGACCACGTGGCATACAAAGAGATCCTTAACAAATAATTATTGGTATATTTTACCTCAGTTTAAAAAGGTTTAATTTTCTTCTTAATAAAAATTTTAAGGCAGTACTTCGCTGCTGTGAATATATATATATATATATATATATATGACAGCAACACTCATAACAGTGACAAAACAATTACATTGATTACATTGACAATCATGTTACATTATTTTCAAAATGTTTCCTTTTCTTTTTCATTACTTCTTTAACACACTACTTCTCCGCTGCAAAGTGTGGGTATTTTGCTATATATGTATATGTGTATATATATGCATATATATGTATATATATGTGTGTGTGTATGTATATATGTTTATATGCGTGTGTGTGTGTATATATGTTTGTGTGTGTGTGTATATATATATACTGCTCAAAAAAATTGAAGGAACACTTTTTAATCAGAGTATAGCATCAAGTCAATGAAACTTCTGGGATACTGATTTGGTCAGTTAAGTAGCACAGGGGGTTGTTAATCAGTTTCAGCTGCTTTGGTGTTAATTAAATTAACAACAGGTGCACTAGAGGGGCAACAATGAGATGACCCCCAAAACAGGAATGGTTTAACAGGTGGAAGCCACTGACATTTTTCCCTCCTCATCTTTTCTGACTGTTTTTTTCACTAGTTTTGCATTTCGCTATGGTCAGTGTAACTACTGGTAGCATGAGGCGATACCTGGACCCTACAGAGGTTGCACAGGAAATCCAACTTCTCCAGGATGGCACATCAATGTGTGTCATTGCCAGAAGGTTTGCAGTGTCTCCCAGCACTGTCTCAAGGGCATGGAGGAGATTCCAGGAGACAGGCAGTTAGTCTAGGAGAGCTGGACAGGACCATAGAAGGTCCTTAACCCATCAGCAGGACTGGTACCTGCTCCTTTGGACAAGGACAAAAAGGATGAGCATTTCCAGAGCTCTACAAAATGACCTCCAGCAGGCCACTGGTGTGAATGTCTCTGACCAAACAATCAGAAACAGACTTCTTGAGGGCGGTCTGAGGGCTCAACGTCCTCTAGTGGGCCCTGTGCTCACAACCCAGCGCAGTGGAGCTCGATCGGCATTTACCATAGAATACCAGAATTGTCAGGTCCACCAATGGCATCCTGTGTTTTTCACAGATGAGAGCAGGTTCACCCTGAGCACATGTGACAGACGTTGAAGGGTCTGCAGAAGCCATGGAGAATGTTATGCTGTTTGTAACATCATTCGGCATGACCAGTTTGGTGGTGGGTCAGTGATGGTATGGGGAGGCATATCCATGGAGGGACACACAGACTTCTACAAGCTGGACAAAGACACCTTGACTGCCATTAGGTATTAGGATGAAATCCTTGGACCCATTGTCAGACCCTACGCTGGTGCAGTAGGTCCTGGTTTCCTCCTAATGCACGACAATGCCCGGCCTCATGTGGCAAGAGTATGCAGGCAGTACCTGGAGGATGAAGGAACTGAAACAATTGAATGACTTAAACCCAATAGAACATCTGTAGGACATTATGTTTCGGTCCATTAGGCGCCGCCAGGTTGCTCCTCAGACTGTACAACAGCTCAGGGATGCCCTCATACAGATCTGGGAGGAAATGCCACAAGACACCATCCGTCGTCTCATTAGGAGCATGGCCCGACGTTGTCAAGCATGCATACAAGCTCGTGGGGGCCACACAAGATACTGAAAAGCATTTTGAGTAGCAGAAATTAAGTTTTTGAAAAAATGGACTAGCCTGACACATCTTCATTTCACTCTGATTTTAGGGTGTCTACACAATTGAGCCCTCTGTAGGCAGAAAACTTTTATTTCCATTAAAAGACTTGGCATCCTTTTGTTCCTAAGACATTGCCCTGTCGTTATTTGTATAGATATCCAACTTCATATTGAGATCTGATGTATCTAATGTGTTTGTTTAAAGTGTTCCTTTAATTTTTGTGAGCAGTGTATATATATATGCCAGCAACACTCATGACAATGACAAAACAATTACATTGTCAATCATGTTACGTTATTATTAAAATGTTTCCTTTTCTTTTTCATTACTTCTTTAACACACTACTTCTCCGCTGCGAAGCGCAGGTATTTTGCTAGTTGAATATAAAACAGAAAGAGAAAATAACGACACAGCTAAAAACACAGCGGTAAATTTCGACAAAAGTTAAACGCTTGTGTCATGAGCACGAGGTGGCTATGCAGTGTCCGCAACGGATGTGGCCATCCGCCATGCATAAGATAACATATTGACATTGGACTTTCTCTATTGGACATAGAGCCGCCCATGAGTACTGCTGCAATAAATAATTTCATCAAAGGTCGCACACAATCACTGCGCCGTGAAACCCATGTTTAATAATGTGCTTTAACTATCATCATGAAAATAATATCACGTATACATCTCAGTATTTTAGTTATTCAGAGAGCTGTAATATCACGAATGTAATGGACTCTGTGTCCAGTTGGAGGAAGAGAGCCGGTTTAAGAAGCAAGTAGTGATTCACACACATAGAGCACATAGAAGATCACATACAAAACAAAGCATTTAACGTGCTATACTTTAATTACAATGTGATTTGAGAAACTGGTTAATTAAACGATTTTAAGATGAAGTTTATGATGTTCTATTTTAATGACAAAATAAACTATGTGATTAAAGTGGAAATTTCGAGATTGAAGTTGACATTTCGTGCTTTTTCCCCACTGTGTGCCTTTTTTTCTCTGTACCCTAATAAGCTTTCATATGACACTCAGACAGTGGGCTACAACTCGCCTTTTCATGGCGACTTTGATATGTGAATTTTTTATTTCCGGCACTGTGCGACTTTGTGAACGTGAGCTTTCAAGTTTCTCCAACACGCTATATCACTCGATCAACTTCCTTTTGTTGATTATACCACGGTTTAATTAAAAAAATAGTATGTTTTTCCTTTGTCTCCACTTGGTATTCGCTGAAATTCTTATATTTTCCCCCGTGCTTTTCCCATTGTCTTTTCAGAGAAGGCTGAGCTTAAGGGCGATTTATATTGATTTGCATATTCAAAGAGGCATAATTCTGAGAGGAGTTGGGGCGTTACATAAAGTGTGTGCATGAGCGTTACTTTTCACGCTGACCGGGATTTATGTAGCGGAAGAACGTGGAAGTTGGAGTACGCACAGATTCCTGCATCTGGATTTTTCTGTGCATAAGCACATTTCGGCTTTTGTTATAATGTGAATTCTACACACGGCGTTATACATGAGGCCCCAGGTGTGGAAGAATAATGAATGCAGAGTCTGAGGCGCGAGCACAAGCACATGTCACTGTCCGACAAGGTGTGGGCTCTGTCCCTCCACAGTAGCGACAATATTGAATGTTATTTTTTTAAATTTGAAAGTAAAGCCAAGAGGAATCACTGGGAGTGTGCAGAATGGGCTGACATAATAGTGCCGTTCTTAAAGGGGGACGCATGGAAGACTTCCTATGACCTCGTGTAGGAGACAGTCGCCAATTATGATGCTCTGAAGACTGAGGTCCTCAAAGGGTACAGCATTTCCCTGGACCAGCAGGCAAAGATTTGTCATGAATGGCAATTTGACCCAGTGGAGCCAGCACACTCACAGGACTTTGATTTGTGAAGCAAGGCAGGACACTTGTTGCTGCCTGTAGTAAATGACTTACGACAAGTACCAGAGCAAATCTCTTTTGATCTTCTAATAAATGCCCTTCCTGATTACCTTGCACAGCCGGTCCAGCGGCAGTCTGTTAAAAGTATACAGGCTTCCATCGTTACCACAGAACATCATTGGGTAGCTATCTGAGAGGACAGAATGGTCTAAACGCCAAACCAGGATAGGACGTGTTCTGAATGAAGAGCCTGCCCGCCGCAGCATGGAGACCGTGTTGAAGCCAAAGTACAAGCACACAAACCCCTGTGCTGTTTCAAATGCGGGGACATTTGGTACACCATACCCCCCACAGCCCTCAACTCAGTGAGCCCATGGAATGCAGCTTATTCATAGTTTATTCCCTTTGAGTGAATCAGGGTTGACCTAGTTAACCCCAAGAGCCCTCGGCTAGAGGACATAAATATATTTTCGTCCTTGTTGATTATGCTACCCGATCTCCTGAAGCTGTCCCTCTGCATACAGCTGCAGAGAGTCATCATCCCTAAAGAAGTCCTAACAGATAAAGAGATGCCTTTTACCATGAAGAAATTCAGGGAATGGCTAAGTTACTCTGGATGAGGCATTTAAAAAACTTGGTATACCATCCTCAAAGCGAAGGTGTTATAGAGAGGTTTAACCAGACCCTAAAACAAATTCCATGCAAAGTGGTCAGTGAGGATGGAAGGAACTGGGACCACTTGCTTCCCCTTGTATTATTTGCCTATTGGGAAGTCCTCCATGCTTCCATGGTTTTCTCACCTTTTGAAATATTATATGGGTGACAACCCTGCGGCATATTGGACATTCTTTAAAAAGGTTTGGAGATGAGCTTGAGGACATAGGCGAAGGAATGGATCAGCCAGGACCTTATGACACATTATACCTTATGATAAGTGACAGCAAAAGTGAGAGCGAAGAAGGAAATGAGGTGATCAGTGAAAATTCAATGCTCTTAAACAGCACATCTGAACCAAAAAGTGCCTCATCAACAACACAGCCTGTCCTGTATGAAAGGTGCCATATGAAAGAAAAAAATTCAGAAAATAAGAAAGAAATGAGAGTAATGAGGAATGGTGATGACCAGCAACAGAAGACAAAGTTCACATAGTGTCGCTCTCTTGTGGTTGAAATACAAAGATGCAGTTCATAAACTGTAAAAAGATGTACCTATGGTTAAAAAAAGATCTCTCAAATACTCAGCATATCATTGTGTGCTATAAATGCTATACTTTAATGTCCATTTTGAAAGGCACAATACAAAAAAGAACGAAAGTAAAAAAGAATGATAGAATCAATCAATCAACATTTATTTATATAGCACATATTCATACAAAAAAATGTAGCTCAAAGTGCTTTACAAAATGAATAGAAAAATAGAAGACACAATAAAAAATAAACATAAGTCAACATTAATTAACATAGAATAAGTAAGGTCCGATGGCCAGGGTGGACAGAAAAAATAAAAAAAAAAACTCCAAGAGCTGGAGAAAAAAAAAATCTTTAGGGGTTCCAGACCACAAGACCGCCCAGTCCCCTCTGGGCAATCTACCTAACATAAGTCAAACAGTCCTCTTTGTATTTAGGGTTTTCATGGAAGGACCTGATGATGATGGTCACGTAGACTTCTGGCTTTCAGTCCATCAATGTTGGTGCATCATGATGCTTTGAGTAGGTGGTGGTGGCGCAGGCCACCACCACAAAGAAACTGGAAAAAGAAACAGAAGAGAGAGTTGGGGTCAGTACAGATTTTAGAGCCACTATGAATAGTTATTATGATGAATTGAACATACAGAGTATCAGTATTAAGTTAAAGTGAAGTTATGAGAAGGCCATGTTAAAGTAATGTGTTTTCAGCAGTGTTTTAAAGTGCTCGACTGTATTTGCCTGGCGAATTCCTATTGGCAGGCTATTCCAGATTTTTGGTGCATAACAGCAGAAGGCCGCCTCACCACTTCTTTTAAGTTTAGTTTTTGGAATTATAAGGAGACACTCATTTGAAGATCTATGGTTACGATTTGGAATAAAATGTGTCAGGCATTCCGATATATAAGATGGAGCGAGATTATTTAAGGCTTTATAAACCATAAGCAGTATTTTAAAGTCAATCCTGAATGACACAGGCAACCAGTGTAGTGACATCAAAACTAGAGAAATGTGTTCGGATTTTCTTTTCCTAGTTAGGATTCTAGCAGCTGCATTCTGCACTCATTGCAAGTGATTTATGTCTTTTTTGGGTAGTCCTGAGAGGAGTGCGTTACAGTAATCTAGTCTACTGAAAACAAAAGCGTGAATTAATTTCTCAGCATCTTTCAATGATATAAGAGGTCTAACTTTAGCTATGTTTCTTAAATGAAAAAATGCTGTCCTAGTGGTCTGATGAATATGCGATTTAAAATTCAGATTACAGTCAACGGTTACCCCTGTTTTTTACTTCCGTCTTAACTTTTAATCCTAGTGCATGAAGTTTATTTCTGATAACCTCATTGAATCCATTATTGCCAATTACTAAGATTTCAGTTTTCTCTTTATTTAGTTTGAGAAAATTACTATTCATCCATTCAGAAATACCAGTAAGACATTGTGTTAGTGTATCGAAAGAGGCGGAGTCATCAGGTGCTATTGATAAGTAGAAGAATAGAAAGGTCATTTAGTGCTATATAATAGCATTCAGTATAAAAGATACTACATGAAGGAAATAAATATTAATAGTCATTAAGAGGTATGAAATAGTGTCCAATATGAAAATGAGATGATAAATAACAAAAGGTAAAGCTGACATCGTCCTCTTCTGGTAGCCGTAGAAAGTTTCAGTACATAAAAATTATTTTTAGAAAATGCGCTTTTGGTCAAAAAAAAAAGTTTCTTTCTAACTAAGAATAACTGCATGAGGTACAAGTGCCATACATTAGTGTCCACACGAACAGGTAATATATTAAAAAAGAAACTAACGAAGAACAGTAATTAAGCACTATATAATAGTACTCAGTGTGAAAGGAGTTATACCAACAAATGAAATATTGAAGTTTTTAGAGCGCCATAAAAGTGTCCAATATGAAAGACGATATATGAAAAAAGAAAGAACGACTAGACCTTCATTAACTGCCTTTGTCAGTTTACATGCAGTGCACTCCAACTTCCAATAATATTAAAGACTTCGCAGCAGAGAATTAGCTCTCCCCAATTAATGGGACAATACAATATTGTCATTTATGAAATATGTTATATGAAATAAAAATGACAGAAACTAAGAAAGAAATGAGAGTAATGGTAAATGATGATGATGATGATGATAAATAACAAAAGACAAAATTGCCCTCTTGCTGCCCTCTTGTGGCAGATATATAACATCGCAGTACATAAATACTGTTTCGTTGTGTTTGTTTTTTGAAAATGCGCCTGTGGTCAAAGCCTACTGTAGATCTCTCTCATTGACTTGGCGTACCTGTAAGAGATTTTCAGTATTTTATGTACATGGAATGGTTGTAGAAATGCAATGTATAAAGCTGTAGTCTTTATTTCTGCTTTTATTGTTATTAACAGAGTTCAAGTAGGGACTTCAGCGGTTTATTTAAAAAATAAGCAAAACAAGCGGGTTTAGCTCAGGTATGCTGGCGTAGGCTTTGACAGAATGACCCCCGACAATGAGCTGGACCTGCAATGGAGCTCAAGTCCAAGGTGGTCCAGAAGAATGATGGTAAGCGTTACACTCCGTTTTATTTGTAGCGTCAACAGACAGATTGGTTCTTAAAAGTGTTGCAGCTCCAGTGTAAAGGGCGTCCAAGGAGCAGCTCTGCACCAGACCACCAGCCAGGACGGAAGAAGCGGTGGGCTCAAATCTCACCTCTTAGCCTCATCAAAAGAAAAGCTGCTTTGCGTCCTTTATTGGAAGAAAGAACAGACACCAATTGCTTACTTTTAATATTAATAAAGAAAACTGACTATTTTGCATTTCTAAAGGGAAGCAAAAGCTAACAATTACACAAACGTAATAATAGTAATACATTTTATTTATATAGTGCCTTTCCCACGCTCAAAGTGCTTTACAAAATAAACAGCAGGAAATATATAAAATGGGATACAAAACAACATTCATATAAAACACTAAATAACATAAATATAAGAAACACAAAGATGAACAATGGATTAAAAACAGAAGCGCCAGGCTACTGTTCTTCAATCAGCTCATTCTCATTGACTTCATCTCTAAAGTAGGTGAGCTAAATTATTAATATTTACTGAAATCTTCTTACAAGGTGAGACTGTGGTGTTATGGGTCCACAGCTCGCTGAGCAAAGGCCGTTTCTTTTTAAATAAATAATCACCACGCTTGTGGCTTCGTGAGGGGGCGTAGTAGACGTAGCAAGCGATCTGCGGTCTGGGCGTTTCTCACCTAGTGCACAGGTGAGGGACTGCCCACATCCGTGATTGCTCCCGTGGCTAATGTGCTGCAGCTACTATGACCTCTTGCACTATAAAAGAAGCGCGAGGCGGTTGGGAGTTGATGTTGCTCCCGCTGAGTGACCAGGATGCGGGAGTGACCAGGGGAAGGCGACTGGCCGCAGAAAGCTGGAAAGGCAGCGGGAGTCGGGAGGCTTGGTCGGGGAATTATCCAACGTGAGCGTCCTAGCTGTTGGATTGGACCAAGTCTCGAGGCTGGGATGAGTGCCAGACCGAAGCCAGGGATCGGGAGGTCTCCAGTCTCGTGTGGATGTGAATTGGGCAGCTGCAGAGAGAGTCTCACCTTCTGCATAGCCCTAGCGGGAGAAGCAGGTAAGACGACAGCATAGGAGAAGCACTGAGCTTGTTGTTTTTAAAGATTGCTTCCTGTTGGACGTTTTAACCTCATTTTTAAAGGATTGTTTTTTTTGTATATTTTAACCTCCACATTTTGTTTTGTTGGATTTTTTATTGAACTTTTAAAATCACTGCACTTTATTGAACACTTTCATGTTGTTTCATGTTTTTGATTGTCTTTTTAATAAAAGCACTTTGCACATTTATACCATCCCCTTGCTCAATTGTTTATTGCCTCAACTGTCTAGCTCATCGGTGACATTACCGATGGTGTTGGGTTCAAGGGCTCCTGAACGGCGATGGGAGCATGGAGTAGAACCTGCATCTTCACAGAGACACAATTGGTTCCTTAGTTGCAGCACAGACAGTTGAATTCACTCGTTCAGGGTCCCACCGTATTAGTGAGAGTGATTTGCACTCATACAACTACAGAGATGGAATATCAAACTGGGATTCTGTTAGCACAACACCACAATGGGCGTATTATTAGTTACTATTTGACTGACCCCTTAATCCAAGGTGACTTTTACAGACCCCTTTAAAAAGCGAAATGCTAGGATTTGAAAAATGTTTACCTCTGTCATGAACAGATAGTAACGAGCGGATTTCGTCCCCGCTTCGCCTGCTGAGCGCCCTTTGAGTCATCCGGTGTTGCACATCACTTGGGAGATGTTGAGATTACCAAAGGGTGGGTGAGTAGCTCAGGAGGATAATCGCTTCCTGCCGAAAATGTTCAA